>NC_056726.1:1624847487-1625147487 GCF_019279795.1 Protopterus annectens
ATTACATTACATCTACACTTTCATATACAGCAAATTCATCTCCAAAACATCTTTTTTGCAGGGAGGCAAACCCCTCCTGCATCCCCCATACGCCCCTTAATTAAATATTCTAATTCCACAGTTGCACAAGCTCGGAGACAAGAGAAAACTCCTTAGACAGTGAATTGCACAGGTGCACAAATAAAAATTTCTGTTGATTGAGATACAAGATAACAGTGGAAATCAGCAGAACACAAAATCAACACTAATTTGCACTGTAATTTTGATGATCAAAAACAACACCAGAAGTTATTTTCTATAGCCTTAAACATTTTTCTAGCAAATATGATTTCACTCATTTGTATTTTAGATCAATCGTGACATGTTTTGCAGTTAAAATGTGGTATAGATAAAATATTCTACACACACAGACACACACACACACACACACACACACACACACGCGCGCACGCGCGTGTGTGTGTGTGTGTGTGTGTGTGTGTGTGTGTGTGTGTGTGTTTGTGTGTCCTCACCCACACTCATGCATGTGTGGAAAGTAATGACTTGCTCTTTGTGAGCGAAGGAGCAGTAGCCTTATTGCCTATTGTGGACCTGTTTGGTCATGCCTTTTGATAACAATTTTAATTGGCTGCTGCCTGTTTTTCAAATTTATTTAAAGAAAATATTTATGCAGTTAGGTGCTGTAATCTCCTATTTGCCATAATCTGCACTCCAGTGCATTAATCAAGAAGAAAGACAACAGAGGAGGAATTCTGGTGGGAGTGCTTGTTTTATCTAAATAATGACTAAAGGTGTTTTATGCAGTTTTGTGGCACCAGTAGTATACATGCTATCCACCTTCTACAGTCAGATTAATTTCCTCTATCATAAAAATCATCTACAACTGACAGTAGTGCCTTCTAGATAAAGAGCCACCCATACTACCACATAAACAAGTACCTACGTAGCTGAAACTAACTGTATACCTCTCAGTGAACTTCCACAGGTAAACTTACCTGCAATTGTCAGTTCAAAGATAAGCTCTGTTTTCACTATGCTACCTCCATGATATACTTGACCTTAACAACACTCTTTTATTGATCATAATTCCACAATATAAGTGATTTCTCTGCTAAACACAAGCACTTTGCTCCTTTCTCTCCTACTTTATTTCCTGCTGCCCATTGTCTGCTGTTGCATAGCTTTTGCTGTTCAGCTGTTGCAGTTTGATCACTATTTTTACTGTTTGTTATCTGATCAATTCAATTCAATTATTGCTATTTGATTGACAATTTTTACCTTGATCTTTGTTATACTGCTCCATCTCTATCAATTGTATGTACCTTGCACTCGGTTCTTCACTCAATTATTGCATCTGATTGAATGGATCTCATAAATGTAACATTTACATGTGGTTGACTGATATTTTTACATCACTCTTGTTTTTATGCAACAGCCTTTTTAGGGTTGTGGTTAACTGTTTCCATTTGAGATGAAACACTGTACTTCACTTTAGCTGCACTAATCAACTGTCATTACTACAGCATGGAGGTTACCAACAGCCACAATTACTTTATAAGTTCATGGGTTCATAGGTAGGTACTAGGCTATCTGCCCGAAGGCATTTATAAGTCTAGCCAGAATGTGTTGGCTTTCGTGGCCCCCTTACATTAATTCCCTGTGCCTCTGTCCAGCAGAGCCTTTAAAGTGATCCCCGGGGTATACTTTCTGTTTCCCATCCACTTGTCAAGGTTTCTCTTTTTTAATGCAGATAGCACTCCATTCAACTATGAGATGTAACCTAGTGCCTGTGGTTAACTAAAATCAGTTTTTCATATCACTGGCACCAAGTACTGTTTTTATTTATTTAAATAAAAAAATTGAGGTCTTTGCTCTTACGTGGAAGAGTTATACCTGATATTAAATTGTTATATGTTGTACCAAACATGGAGGTTATAGTAAATAAGCCTGTAGTAGACTGAGATTAAAATGCTGTACTCTGTTTATGTTTTTATGACATTGCAGCTGCAGAAACTTGGCACTCCCTTTAACTGAAAATTTCAACTCTTTGATGCAGATACTCAGCACTCCATTCAAGTGTGAGATGTAACCTAGCGCCAGCGGTTACCTAAAATCAGTTTTTCATGTCACTGGCACCAATACTCTTTTCATTTATTTCATTTATTTTACATTTGTTTTCTGGGAAAGTCCGACAGGTCTGTGGTCAGTTTGAATGAACAAACTGACGACTTAGACTTGACAAATGATGATTTACCTTTGATTAATTTTATTGAACAAACCGATAATATGATGTGTGAAGTATTAAAAAAGCATGGTTTTTGTATTTACAACATTAGTAATCTAGAAATACGTGAAATACATTTTAAGTTGCTTAGTAAGGGACTAACATTTGTTCCATCTTTTAAAGTGGATACAGCGGAATTATTGATTAGTCTCAAATTATACACTGGACAACTTAATTTAAGATTGTTTTTTGACCATTGTAACAACGTCATTAGAAATACTATGAATACTTTAAAGAGAAAGAGTTTCTTTGTACCCCTGAGTTATAAAGAGGTAGATATGTTTGAAAGGATGTGTGAGACAGAATTTAGAAGGATTGTACAAAATACAAAACCGTTTCCAAATAACAATAATTTAAGTCAGGATAAAAGGCTTACACTCATTGATCTGGCCAATAATAAAGAGCTGAGATGTATGAAGCCAGACAAGGGTGGGGGCATGGTCATTATGAGTTATATTGACTATGTGTCCAAAATGCATGACATTCTTAATGACGCAATAACATATGAAAGAGTGTCAAGAAATGAAATGAACAGAGCATACAGGAAGGTGGACCTATATTTATTAGATGCTTTATACCATGGGGCTTTAGATGTTAATGACAACAAATTCTTAAGTGTGAATGATCCAATAACACCAGTGATCTTTGGAATTCCAAAGATCCATAAAAACATCAACAATCCACCATTTAGACCTATTGTTGCAGCCAAAGGCTCAAAAACAGAACCATTGGCAGCTTTTGTTGACATGGTACTCAAATGGTGGTAAAAGAAGCAGAACACATACTAAGAGATTCATGGCACTGTCTTGAGAGATTGAAACTATCAGATACACAGATTGACTATACCTTCCTTAGTATTGATGTAGTCAATCTGTTTACAGTGATTCCTCACGAAGAAGGGTTAAATTATTTTAGGGAATCTTTATTTATGAGCAACAAGATTAATAAGAATAAAATTAATATACTTGTAGATCTCATGGAAATAATTCTCAAGAATAATTACTTAAGTTTCAAAGGTGAATTATTTCACCAAAAGACAGGGGTTGCCATCGGTGCTAGATGTGCCCCGGTATATGCAAATTTGGTTCTACTTTCTTGGGAAAGAAAGTTTATTTTTCAATCTGCCTACAAAGAAAAAATTCTGTCATACAATAGATTTTTGGACGACATCCTGATTTTATGGAAAGGTGAGAGACACAAAATTAATGAGTTTGTGGAATATATAAACAATACAACCACCTTCCTGAAATTTACACATATATGGCATGCAACAGAGATAGATTTTTTAGACATACATTTAGAAGAAAGTGACAATAATTTGAGAAGTAGTATATACAGGAAAAAGACATATTCAAACTCATTATTACACTTTGACAGTTGTCACCCTTACCATCAGCGAAAAAGTATAGTAAATGGTCAAATGGTGAGACTGTCAAGGTTGGTAAGTGACAATGAAATGTTTCGTAAAGAAATGTATTATATGGTAGGCATGTTCTTAAAAAGGGGCTATCCATTAAAAGTATTGTTAAACGTAAGACAGGAAGTAGTACAAAATAGATTCACATCCTTTCAATCTATCCTGACATCGGGGACAAAGTTAGAAACTATAAACACAAAAGAAAGTACTGATGTGTTTATTTTGAAATGTAATAGTCTTAGTGCACCCCTAATAGAAGTGATCAATAAAACTTGTCAAATTTGCTTTGACAACAATATTAAAATGAAATTAGGTGATCAACCAAAGGTGGTATATAGCAGGGGCAAGAATATTAAAAAATATATTAGAAGGTAAAGGTACAAAGAGATATAAGTCACTGATGCATAAATGTGGAATGTGTAAATACTGTTATTACATTAATGATGGACCATATGTGGTTATCCAAGGACATGATTATACTCTTTCATGTCCAGGAAAATGCAATTGTAATACAACTATGCTAGTATACGTGGCGACATGTGTTAGCTGTCAAGCTTTTTACATGGGTAAAACCATGCATAGACTCAAAGACAGAATAGGAGAACATCTAAGGGCTATCAAAACATCAAACACACATAATGCCCTTTTTGGACATACTAAAGTTTGCCCCAATTTTAAGAAATTTATTTTCTTTATTATCCACCGAGTTTTAACCGGTGATAGAGGAGGGGACGACAAATTATTGGTTGAAACTAAAGAGTTGAAATGACAATTGAGGCTCAATACCACGCAACCACCAGGTCTAAATGAGGGAGTATTGTTTATTTCGATACTTAAGAATAGGGCTAATATTGTTCCTTGAATTTTTTGACAATTGGTTGGGTGAATTCCAACTGTAGCTTTGTATGTTTTAAGATTTTTTTAAAACTATATATGTCTTATATAATTAATTTTTAAACAGCATATAATTGTATGTGCATAAGTTGTGTACATTGCTGTCTATCACAATGTTTTAGGCAACATTTAGAATTGTGGGTATGGGATTTTTAGTTGAAGTTTTGTGATTGGTCTAGCATTAATTGGAGGGATTATTTAAATTGTCAGATTTCATGGCCCAATGACTCTGAAGAAGCCAAATTGTTGGCGAAAGCACTAAGTCATTGGCTGTTTTATGTATCTGGAAGAATAAAAGTCGGAGTGTGATTCTTACTAGTTGTTGGGACTTTACTACTTTTTACTTCTTATTCAACATAAGACTGTTCTTTTATCAAGGCAATTTACTACATACAATAAAAAACCACAACATATGACTGCTCGCTCAATGCGAGCAAATACACGCATACAATAGATGAACTCTAGGTAGTCCGTGTTAACAGTACTAACACGATAGTTACTTACAAACTAGGAAAGTAACCCTTGACAGACTTTAGCAACAGTAATATATAATCTAAAAGAGTAGGAGGCAAGTCATAATATTGAGAAAATTCTAACAGAAAAACAGTTTAAGCAGAATCAACTTACAAAGCAAGTGGAGGGATGTTGTTAGAGGATCAGCAGCAAGAACATGCTTTTAAAAATGGCGCCCTGTGTTTCTGTAGCTAATAATATCTCCTAAAGGGATCTGATTGGTAGGAAGGGCTGGGAGAGGTGACTCACTCTAGGTAGACATGGCTAGAGCTGACCTGGGAGGTAAGCGGCGCTAAAAAAAAAAATCAGTAAGATAATATGTATAGAGGGAGATGGGCAATGTAGGGTAAGGCTGTGTTATGTATTGTAACTAGCATGCCACAGACTAGGATTATTTAATTCAAGTGGGTAAGGGAAAAAAATTATTGTGTAAAGCAGAAAATAGTAGAAGTACTGAGGGGAGAAGACTATATTACATTAGGCTGACAACCTACAGATGGGGGGTGTACCATGCTGCTGTGCTTAACAACATGCCTCCAGACTAATGAAATAGCTGATAGTACAAACAACCTACTTTTTTACTTAATATTAGGTTCTGTAAGAAGAGAGATGCTTGAAGGCAGTTTGCATGCGATTGTACTTTTAGTGGTGCCCAGGTTCAGTTGGCAGGAAGTAACACAGTGCTGGGCTATGTGTAAAGGATAGAGTCAAAGTTTTTTACTTAATTTTAGGCTCTGTAAGGAGAGAGATGCTGAAGGTAGTTTGCATGTGACTGTTGTTCTAGTGATGTCCAGGTTCAGCTGGCAGGAAGTAACCAGGCACTGGGCTATCTGTAGAGGTCAGAGTTATAGTTTTTTACTTAATTTTAGGCTCTGTAACTAGGCCTCATACCAGTACATTAGTCTATATTGATTATACCCAACTAGACCTGCTACCCATATCACTCTATAAGCTACCTTATTTGTCACCTATCAATGGCAGCATTGGACCTCAGTATGCTCTTTGAGTTTTAGATTTCATATTCATTAGAAAAAGGCATACTAACACAAATCTTGTTATTCTAGCTGATTTATAGCCTACAAATGCTAATATGTTTGCTTTTTCTGATTAACCAGCCATTCAATTATCTAGCCTAAGGTCCGGTCCCAGCGAGATCGGATAACAGGGAGTCTACTGTAGATAGATATATACGCATGTATATATATAGATAAATATAGATATAGCTATACATAGATATAGATATTAGAAGGGAGATAATCTGTAAAGACAAATCATATAATTCTAATACTTAGAAAAGGTATTCCCAGTTTAAAGAATCAAAGGCCTTTTCAATATCAAGATTAATGAAAAGAGCTTCTTGATTTTCAATATTTAAAATATCAACACAAGTTATAATTTTTTTAATATTGTCAAAAGTCTGTGTTTTGTATATAAAACTTGTTTGGACTATGTTGATAATATGTACCAGGGCTCCCTTAATTTATCTGCTAGTAAAGACAGAAAAAACTTGTAGTCGGTATTTACACTAAGCCTGTAAGTTGAGCATAATTTTCTTTAAGAACTGGAGTTAGTAATGAGTATTTCCATGAGGGTGGAATCCCCTCTTTTAGGTGAACTTCTATTATTTTATGAAGAAAATGTATGAATGTTTTGAGGAAAGATTTTATAAAATTCAGAAACAATGCCATCTATGCCAGAAAATTTGTTTGGCTTAACCTGTTTTATTTTGTTGGTGATTTCTTTATGGGAAATTTGTTCAAGTGAGATTTTTTACTAATAGAGTTTGATCAATAAATTATGTTATTTCTGTTTTAACAGAATCATTTTTGTTTGTTTTTTTATTTAATGATAAACAATGATGTCAAAATGCTTCCGGTATTTCACCAATATCTATATACATTTTAATACTTTGAGTGTTTTTCACTTCCAAAATATGATTAGATCAAGTTTTTATTTTTATTCTTTTAGATAATTATGCATGTACTTTGGTGATATAGCATATGAAACTATTTTAGCTTTTTCTGTTGCTAAGGATGTCTTATGTGTGATTTTTTAAAAATATTTCTTATTCAATCTTTCTGTAAAATTTCTTATATTTTTGTCTCCTTTTAGTTTTATTTTAGTTTCTAATAATTTCTTTTCTATGTCTAGTAAACTTTTATCCCATTTTTTTACTTTTCTTGTCATAGGTTCCTAGGTGTTCAACAGGCTAACAACCACAAGGGCCTTTTTAAGCCTAGCCATGCATCCCAAATCTCTGACAAGTTATTTACCCTTGATAAGTGTAAGCAGGGGTTTGAATGATGATACATTTACAAGCAGGGGCCTGGGAGATGAATCATTTACAGGTCGCCTGTGTCCATTAGAGACATAGGTGCCAAACCAGGGATGAATTTCCTAGTACCCATAAAATTATCCAAGTTGCACTTGAATTGGGTTAGGGAGGAAGTTGCACTTGAATTGGGTTAGGGAGGAACTCAGCTTCACCTCAGGCTTCATAACCACTGGGTGGCGCACAGCTACAGTTATCCCACTCCACAAAGGGGGGATCCAACTTGGATCCTGGGAACTACCACCCCATCAGTCTGACAAACCTGATCTGCAAGGCCATGGAACGTATTATCATGGAACTTATAAACAAAGACAATGGCAACCTTCAAACACTGGACCCCACCCAGTTTGGGGTCGTGAAGGGCCGATCTTGTCTCCTGAACCTGATTGACTTCTTCAAATCAGTCTCCAGAGCTGTGGACGAGGGTAAGGCAGTCCACACAACCTATCTGGACCTTGCCAAGGCCTTTGACACCATCCCCCACTCTGGAATCATAGATAAACTTACTAAGCTGGGCCTTAGTCCACACATCACTCGATGGGTTGCCAACTCGCTTACTGACAGAACCCACACTGTAAAAGTAGCCGACTCCAAATCCATCTCCAGAAAAGTGATAAGTGGAGTACCTCAGGGTTCAGTCCTGGGACCACTCTTGTTTGGCATCTACTTCTCTGAAGTACAGGTCAACATTAAGGAACTCTGGCTAACAAAGTTTGCAGATGACTGCAAATTGGGAGCCATTACTGAATCCACAAATTATGTGGATATTCTACAAAAGGGCCTTACAGAAACAGATGTTTGGTGCCAGAGCCATGGGCTCAAGCTCAATGCCAAGAAATGTATAGTTATTCCCTTTGGGAAAAACATGTACCCATGAATTATCACATAGGTGGCGTACTTTAAACACCAAAAGTGTGATAAGTGACTTAGGGGCCACAGGTGGACAGTGATCTCACCTTCGATAACCACATCGCCACAACAGTCAGGAAATCCTTCTATGTGGCACACCTCATCATGAAGGGCTTTTCATCCAGAAAAAAGGAGGTCATTGTCCCACTGTACTCATCCCTCATTAGACCCATTATAGAATACAGCGCCCTGTTTGTTATGCACCTCTCAAGACATCTGCAACAACTGGAAAGGCCGCAGAAATACCTTACTAAAAGAATCACAGGCCTAAAGCAGATGCCATATGCTGACCTTCTAAAAAACTTCAGCTATACTCTGTCGCATATTGTCTACTCAGAACCGATCTCTGCTTAACATACAAGGCCATGTCAAACCCAGAGCTGTTGGGCAAGCTACACTTAAAGAAATCCCAATCCCTCAGACCCACATGCTCCAGGGATCTAAACCTTGTCATCACAATGAAAAAAACATGCTGGAGGGATAGGTTAATGACCCAGAGACTCCCCAGACTCTGGAATAGACTGCCCATACATGTCAAGTAGAGCGCTTCTTTGGCCCTCTTCAAAAGGAACATTGACGATTGGATGGGAGATAGGAAATTTTCCCCAGGGATCATGTCAATCACCCTGCCAGACAGGGGTCCAGGGAAGTAAATATTGTAGGAAGAAATAGCCAGGGAATTGTTATGGCTAGGCTTGTATAGGCCCTAGGGCCAATAGCCTAGTACCAACCTATGAACATATGAACCACACGACTGGGGAGCCAGTTCCATAGAGAGGGTAATCTCTGGGTACATACCTGTCTTACCAGTAGGTTCAATTTTATCACAGGCAAGCTTTAAGTCTTTAGTACAGGTAATTCTGGTGCTGTTTGTTTTGTGGATATGCAGGAGGCCTATTAGAGTGGGGTCTGCCAATGCCCTATATGGTAGGCATAGATCTCCACTCAAAAGCCTGTAGGAGACAGAATACATGGATAGGGCCTAGAGGTGGTCTGCACAGGACATTTTACTTACACCCTGTATTATTTTAATGAGGAACCTCTATGGATGTTCCAATTGTTGGATATGGCTGGTTAGGTACCTACTAAAGGGAGCATTGTACTCAGTGATAGGTCTGATGAATGCTGAATACAGTGGAACAATGACTTCCTTGGACTTAGATTGCATACCTTTGTTTATAGGTTGCACAACATAGAATGATTTCCTCACTACTGTAGACACATGATGGTCAAAGGCTTGATTACGATCAATGTGTGCCCCTAAGTCCTTGGCTACTGGGTCAACTCTAAGAGGGTGTGTTGTCAATATGATAGTTACCAGGGGTGGATGACTTCCTAAAGGATACTATTATGCATTTCTTGGCATTTAGTTTTAGTCCATGGCTCTGACATCATTTGTTTGTCTGTGTCAGCCCTTCCTGGAGAACATTTGGGTCAGTGTGGGATTCAATGACAGCTCCTAATATGAAATCATCAACAGGTTTAGTCAGCCAGAGACCACTGACATTGTTCTTGACTTCAGAGAAGTAAATGTCAAAAAGGAGGGATCCAACAACTGAACCCTGAAGGACTCCAATTGTAACTGGCCTCTTTGTAGAAGTGGACTCTTCAGTTTTAACTTCCTGGATCCTGTCTGTCAGCCAGTTGGCTATCCACTGGGTGACATACAAGTTTGTACCAAACATCTTGAGTTTGTAAACAATGCCTGAGTGGGGTATTGTGTCAAATGCCTTGGCCAGATTAATGTAGGCAGTGTGCACCATTTTACCGTCATCCATTGCTTTGGTTACCTTTTCAAAGAAGTCCACCAAGTTGAGTAGGTATGATCAGCCCTTGACGAAACCAAACTGGGTTGGGTCCAGTGTCTGTAGGTTTACTATATCTCTACTGATCATTTCCATGATAATTCTTTCCATGGGTTTACATATAAGACTAGTGAGACTATTGGTTCTGTAGTTTCCAAGATCTGTAGATGGCCCAACTTTGTGCAGAGGGATGACTGTTGCTGTTTTCCATTCATGAAGCACAAAGCCTGTTTGAAGGTTACAGTTAAATAATAATTCTAGAGGCCCTGATAGGTCATATTTCATGCTATTTAGAATGCATCTAGGGATATTGTCTAGGCCCTTTGATGCAGTGTTCTTGGCTTTAGAGAGAGCATTAAGGACCTGTTCGCAAGCAATAGTATGGGTAGTTATATTTGATTGTATTTCCTGATGGAAGGTTGAGGGGGGAGAGAGAGGCGTAAAGTTGGAGCTGAATTTATCAACCAGGAGGTTTGTTATATCTTCTGGTTCATTATAGGTGGCTTCATTTGCAATGAGCTCTGCACACAAGTGTGTATTGCCTTTCAGATTGTGGACATAGCTAAAGAAAGCTTTGTGGTTGTCCTTGGCCTAGGAGGCCAAACTTACCTCAAATTTGGCTTTGGTACACTTTATTAATCCTCTGAGTTGTTTGTTTAGTTTATTGAGACAGCTTTTATCCTGCTGGGTGTTACACTTCTGTATTTTTGTCATGACTTTCTTCCTTCTGTTATACAGCCTAATGATTTTGTGGTTCCACCAGGGTGGCTTGTATTTTCAGTTAGTTCTGTTCTTCTTCCTGTTGGGTACAGCTGCCTCTATGCAGCTATTAACATGCTTGTATAGGGTTTCTTTGAACAGTTCTACACAGGCAGCAGTGTTCTCGGGGTTTATGGGGGCTTGAAATTTTGACAGGTTATCACTTAATAGCAGGACGTTAGCCTTAGTGTAGTTCCTGAATTTTCCAGGTTTAGCTCGAGGTCCAGGTTTTATTTTTACTTCAAAGGAGACCATTTAGGGGGTATGCAGCACTCTCCCATATTAGTTGAGATCAGAACCAGTATAGTTGCACCACTAGTTGGTTTATTGACTATATGGTCCAGGAAGTTTGTGTTTACAATATCCAGGAATCTCTGTGCCTGTATGTTTGGTGTCACATAGGCATCCCAGTTCATAGTGAGGTAATTAAAGTCACCCATGAATATGGTATTGCGTTGGATGGTTAGTGTTTCTAATAAGTTTAAATACATGGTATGGGTTTCCTGAGTTAAAGAGGGGGGCCTATAGCTTGCATGAAAGTGGTATTTGATTTTGTCTATTGTGATTTGAACATGGTGCAGCTCAAGTGCATTGTTCTGTTTGACCAGCCTTGAAGTATGTGTTGTTTTGATGTAAATAGAGACAACTCCACCTTTAGTCCCTGTTTGTGAAGTAGCTGGTCTGTGGACTGCATTATAACCTAGCACTGTCAGTGTGCTCACCGCAGCATTAAACCATGTGTTATTAACCATACAGACATCGGCAATCTGTGAGGTGAAGAGAGCTTCTAGGAAGTGGAGCTTTTTGTTTAGACTCCTAGCACTGAGCAGTAATATCTTTAGATTTTCTTTAGATTTTCTTGGATTTGATTTGCTACATTGGAAGTACTTTCAGTTTGGCATAGACTAAAAAAGGCACTATGGGGGAAGAACATGTTTTAGCTACTATTCCAAAGCTTAGAGGGGGGAGGTGCAGACCATCCCTAGCAAAGCAGCGTGGTCTGTTGACCATCTCCTTCCATGCTGACAAATGTTGCACCCCTTCGAATGACACCAATTATTAAAGTCAATCATCTTTTGTTTGTATTGTGGCATCATCCTTGGAGAAGGTAAAATGCTGCTCAATGCTAGGCTTATATCAGCCAAGACACATATTCCAAGAGCTCCATGATGTCTCTCCTCATATAGTCTAGGGAGGTACATCTCAGGTCATTAACTCCCACATGGACTATGACTACGTCATATTGGTACTTGTGTTCCAATGACCTGAGTACATGTGTAATATGGTGGATCCTAGCCCCTGATTAGCAACTGACATGACTTTCTCCTTACTCAGCCTGGTGAGAGGGACATCAGTGTGTTTCACGACAGAGTCTCCAATGACTAGAATGTTGGATTGCCTTATTGGCTTAGAGGTAGAGGCTTCATGAAATGTAGCTCTATGGGTTGAGGTGGGTGTTGTTTTGAAAGTGTGCATTTGGGACTGCTGACTGTATTTGTACTTCATCTAGGAGGTCTTTGTGGTTTAGGAAGGTTACATTTAAGTGTTTCAGCATATGTCTGCTTTGAATTGTATGTGATGGGTGCAGCCTGTGTACTACTGACAACCTTATTGACATTAGGAATACTTTTATGTGAGAGCTTTGCCTCCAGTGACATTGTGTAAATACATCCCTCACATACCATATCAGTATGTTTGAGAATTAATTGGCTATCAGTAAACATGAGGCAATTTCTTCATTGCCTCAGGATGCCCATATCTACCAAGCTGGTAATGGAGACAGTGGGAAAGTTCATATCCATGGCAACAGACTCTTTTTATTGATTAGACAGTTGGAATGAGAATATCAATCAATGTCAGAAGTATCCAGTTTGCAACTATGGGGACAGTGCTTGTCACTGCAGGCTAGTTGTTATATGTGCTTCTATCACAGAAGCAAAATGTTAGCACCAATCCCAAGATAAGAAGCAGACAGCAGCCTGTTTGATGATCTACAGTCTTGTCCCAGATGATACAAAGGTCTATAGGCTCGTTTTAGCCTTTTCCTGGTAGATGCCTTGAATATCACCCAGACCAATCAGGAACATTAAGCACAGACACTCAATGTTCAACCAGAAACAGTCAGGAATCAATACTCTCTGTCCTTCGCTCATCAGTAACATAATATAAGCACAAATTCCAAGCTGTCACCTATAAACAGTTATTAGGCTTTCCAGTGATCAGCAGTCACCAGGAAATAATGTCCATGTGCTCCTTCTTTCACCAGGAAAAAACAGAAGCACTAATCCCAAAGATGACTACTGAGAGTCAGAATGTGGGCTCTCCAGTAACTGGTGGTCTTGCAATAGATGCTTAAAGGTAAGATGAAAAAAATGGGTTAATATCCTAAACATTGCAGTGTGCATTAAGCAGTTAGATCTGAAAGGGGGTAACTTAAATTTTAGCTGTTTAAGTGGAGAGCCACTAATTTTAAAAGAGCAAGATAGACTGAAAGGGGGTGGCCACTTTTGTAATCTGGTTCTATGGAGTACAGTGGGAAGACCAATAAATTTAAATAGCTGAAGTGGAGTGATTTCACAAAATGATAATTTTCTGCTTACTCACACCACCCAGTAAAAGGGGAGAGGGAAGGAGATATGTGGTCAAATTAACATAAGGGGCAGGCAACTAGAAAGACAGTTGTGTTTAAGAATACAACAGTAACAGGGTGGGGGTAGGAAAAATTCTGTCTGACTCAAAAGAGACACAGCTGTGGTCTCTTTTCAGGTTTTAATATGCAATTAAAAACAGAATACAAGTAAAACACAGTGTAAAGAAAACATACCCACAGTATACAAAATAGAAAATGCAATAAAGGAATACAAAATACAAGAAATCAAAAGCAAACTAACCTTTCCCTCACAGCAAGCTGTGGCAGAGTCTGGGTGAATTTTTCTACTAAATATTTTAAATGTTTTATTTTACCCCTTAAATAGAAAGTTTAGTTCCTAGCTGCACCCTTTCGATTCACAGATCATGTTAGGGATTTGTTGTATATGCTATCTTTAAATGGGTCCCAGGTCATAGTTTTTTAACTTCTTCTGTTTTATTAATTTGCATAAAGACTTTGATTTGGTTATATAGGCAGTAAATCTATATATTATTGGTTGACTTTTAAAATCCACTTCAGATTTTAAGATAAGGGCATTATGTCCGATATAGGACATGGTATTATACTGAATTTTAATATTTTTGGAATTAATATTGTGTGAATTTAGAAGTTTATCAGTTCCAGTTTGAGTACTATATTTATAAGAATAGTGTAGAAAATTTATTGACCCTTATATTCAATGGGTATTTCAGTTTAAAGATTTCTATACAATTGCATTTGCTATAGCGGTTATTCTCAATTTTCTAGAAACACAAGGATCTGCCTCATATAATACACCATTGACATCTCCTCATATAATTAAATTGCCTTTAACTTTATGTGTTATGATGTCTAAGTGTTTTTTAGCTAAGAATAACCCATCCCTGGGAACCAAGATAAATTGGCCAGGGTCCATAATGTATTATTATATTTTATGATAACCAGAGACAATAATCCATCTTGGTCTTCATATTTATAGATGATTTCAGGTAATAATATATTATTTTTCCATAGTATCATAACTTGTCTCTTTTTGCTTATAAAAGTGGATTGAGTCATAATTGTGTATTTGTATGGTTTCCAGTTTTCTCTATCTAAATATTTTATATGGGTTTCTTGAAGGATAACATGCTTTCTTTTTTATGGTATTCAATCAATTGATGTTTACAGATAGTAATGTTAATCCATAATGATAAAGTAATAGAATCCATTTCTAAATTACTACTGATTGTAAAAGTAAATAGAAAAAAAATTAATGCACCTCTAATATTTATTTAATTTGTGTAGTTAGATATTTTAGTTATGCGTAGAGTTTTATTTAATGAATAAAACTTAACAAGAACTAGTAGCATTATGTACATGGAAATGAGTTCATTCCTAGTCTAGAAGTAAGAAATATCCACTGGATTATCCCACTGAACTCAAACTGTACTTAGAAATGGTAAGAAATCACTTACTATAAAATAAATTGAAGGTCTGCTATTTTTAAACATCCATAATGAGCTTTTTCCCCTTGTCCCTTCTCAGCCCATCCTTTTTGCCTAATTGTCATTTTTTTCCTGTTCCCTTCTGTTTACTTTATTTTTATGTCATTTTTATGTACAACAGTATACATAGTGTACATATAAATCTCTATCTGTGTGTGTGTGTGTGTGTGTGTGTGTGTGTGTGTGTGTGTGTGTGTGTGTGTGTGTGTGTGTGTGTATATATATATATATATATATATATATATATATATATATATATATATAGATATATAATTTATTTTATTTTACATTTGTTAACTGGGAAATTCCGACTGGACCAGGTCCATTTTCAGCGGAGGCCCTGGGAGAAAAGCTCCAACATCAGGTTATACAAATACAGTACATCCAGCATAATACACAAAACAGGTTACTTAGGTCATTATTTAATGATATATATATTTGTAATTCACATTAATTTGCAATGTGTCATATGCTCTTTTTTTACAAAACAAGTGTATTCGGTATTAATCTTTTAATCAGGATATTATACATTTTCCTTTTGATCGTCAATTCTAACAAATCACTTTCAATTTTCTTCTTTACACCGATATCTTAAATATTTCTATCAAGAGTCATTTGAATCATGTTTTATGTCTTCTTCCAAACATTCATCATACAAAGTTGACTTGGCGATGCAAAACAACAAAAAGCACTAATCATAGTTTATATTAACATAATTTAATATTTCCCAAATATTATCTCAGATTAACATTTCGTCTGTTACAAACCATTCCATTCCTTCCTTCCTTCTTATTCCTCTTTTCATTTATCCGCACTTTTCCTTTTCTCTTCTTCTGATTTCATTTTTTATCTGTATTCTACTCCCTCCCTGTTTATACCTTTCCAGTTTTCCTCTCCTGTTCCCTAGGCCATGTTATGTTAATATCCATGGAGATATCTGATTAAGAATTCCAAATGAGTCCATCTATTAAGTATTTTAATTGCTGTAATTAAACATACAGGTCTTTTTTCACTGTCTGAAGAGGAATGCTGTTTATAAAATATAAGTTGGTAGCAGTATTTTTTTTTAATTTTTTTTTTTTTTTTTTTGCCAAATACTACTATGCTGTACTTTTTTTGCATTTAGTTTTAAATAATTTTAGTAAACCAGGAATGTGCATATTGCATCATTTCTTAAAGCTGCTTACATTATCAGTGCATGAACAGATAGCAGCAATTAGCTTGCACTCATCAACCAACTTGGTCAACCAAATGCCTGGGATGTTGGAATAGATCTCTGCAGAATGAATGCAATACAGGGAAAGACCCAGCACTGATACTTGTGGTACTAATGCTACATTCAGACAAGGTAACAGCAACTTTCACAACATGATATCTCCTGGATAGCCAGTTTATCACCCAGTGGACAAGTGGGGGAGTTACATTAAGTTTGTCTCATTTTACAATAATACAACCAAGGGGGATAGTGTCAGAATCCTAGACCAAGTTGATATAAGCAGCAAGCACAGAATAACTGCTGACCACTGCTTCTGTAACCTTTTCAGAGAAGCTTACTAGGTTCAGAAAACAGGACCTCCTTTCACAAAACCAGACTGGGATCTATCTCATTTAAGCTGCTTTTGTCTTTTTAAATGAGTTATGTTATGATACATTCCATGCCTTTATATATAAGGCTGGTGTGGTTTATGGGTCTGTAGAGGAGGCTGTCCTTGTGTAAGGGGTTGGATTGGCTGGGAAATGAAGAAAGCCAAGATGGAGCTTGCTATTCATGTGTCAGAGGCAGAGAAGATACTAGCCTTGCTTGTCATTCTACTATTTCCAAAATGATGCCTGAAATCAAAAACAAAATAATTGACTTTAAAGGTTTGCTGGATAGTTGATGTTATTCTTGGGTGATCTAGTTTGTGTCAGTGCTGGAGAAATGGCAGTTGGCAAGGCTTTCTGGTTTGCCAGAGAAGACTCAAACCTCTCTCATCATGGCTTCTTGCCTACAGGCTAAAGCATTGTCTTCTCTCACTGTAGCTTTCTCAAGCAGAGGCCCTTTCCTTTTTTGCATCACGGCGTACTTTAATAGGTTCGTTGATTCATGAGTGTTTACTAGGCTATTGAACACAAGGGCTTTTTTAAGCCTAGCCATAGATTTCAAATGTATCCAACAAGTTCTGCTGTACTAGAGTTTATTTTAAGGGGTATGTGTAATCTAGGTCATAGGTGGTAAAACACTGAAAGGCTGCCTCTGTCCATTAGAGATGTAGATGATAGATCAAGGGTGAATTTCTGAATCTCCATCAACTGATACAGGTTACCGTTTAATAGCGTCAGGGAAGAACTCTGCTTCACATAGATGGGAAGCCTGTTCCAGTGAAGGGGTATTCTTTGTGGCACATACCTGTCCTTTCAACATGTCCTATTTATGTTGCAATCAAAGCTTAAGCCCTTGGATGAGGTAGTTCTAATGCTATTTGTCTTGTGGACATGCAAGAGGTCCATCAGAGCAGGATCCAGGAATGCCTTGTATGACAAACTTAGATCATCCCATCAACAGTCTATAGGAGACAGATTGTAGGGGTAGGGCTTTGAGGTGATTCACACAGGACATGTTCTTAATGCCCTGTATTTTTTTGGAAGGAACCTCTGTAGATGTTCCAGTTGTTGGATGTGACTGGTTAGGTACATACCAAAGGGGTCTGATGAGAGTTTAGTACAGTGGTACGATGATTTAATTGGACCTAGATTCCATATACTTGCTTATACGATAAACAATGCAGAATGATTTCTTTACTATCTTAGACATACTGATCAAAAGCTGGATTACTTTCTATGTTTGTCCCAAAATCCCTGACTGTTGGGTCTGTTATTAAGTGGTGTGTTATTAATGAGGTAGTTCCCTAGATTTGCTGACTTCCTAAGGGTACTATTATGCATTTCTTTGCAAAGAGCTATAAAACATGGTTCTGGAATGAGTTATTTGTGTTAGTCCTTCCTTGAATTTATTAGAGTTTTGGAAGAATTCTATAACTGCTTCCAGTTTGCAATCATCAGCCAGAGGACCTTGATGCTGGCTTTGACTTTCAATAAGTGGATGCTAGAAAAGAGCCAACCCGGCACAGAGTCTTGAGGAACTCAACTAGTGACCAGCCTCTTTTTGGAGGTAGTCTTCCCTATGCTATCTTCCTGGGGCCTATCTGAGAGCCATCAAGATATCCAGAGCGTAACACAAGCATTAATGCCTAATTCCATGATTTTTTTTAAAATGCTTCTGTAGCTTAGACACTGCGTATAATTCAATGCTTTTTTATGATGGCTGGAATGGAAGTTATTAACTATGTGAATGCTCTGTCAAGGAGATAAGAGCAATAAAAATGAATTTGAAGAGTATGGAAACATAGTTCAATGGGCAAATAGGTCTGCAGCACGTACCAGTGGCAGTTTACAATGCTCTTTCAGTTTGTTGGTGAACATGAGTATAATTTGACTGCTGTTTCTTCGATTGACATTAACCCAGGTGATATTTTAATGAAAGTTGCTTTTTGTAAGCAGTAATTGTTGCCCCTTCTTCACTGTTGTGTGATGATAGAGTTTGTATATGTAGGTTAGAAGGGTGTGGTGGGTTTTCTCCCACATGGAGAAGCCCACTGCAAAAAATCTTTTGTTGCTGTTCACTGAGAATCAGAGCTGGATCCAGCAATAGGTGACCTAGACAGTTGCTTAAGTCCAACTGGCTATTGAGGACTCACTGGCTGAGGGGACCCACTGGCCATGGGGCTGCCACACCATTTAATTTTTAAATAAAAGAAAATTTACAAATTACATATTTGCTTTATTTTGATAGTGTTCTTCTTTAAGAATGCATTCTGCATCTGTGCATGCATCAGTGCATGCACACATCTACACTCCTGCTGTTTCTCTGTACCTATCTACCCTGCTGCTTCTTTTCCACATGCATGAAATTCAAACTGCTTGAGTTCTATTCCTCCTTCAAACAAAGAAGTCCTTTTCAGTGTGTGTGAAATGCATAGTTAGGGATGGCAGGTTAGGTAATTAACTTGCTCAGGCTCTAATGCTGTACCTTGGTTAAAAGAAATAAGACCCTAATTCCCCTATACCAACTACCAGACTGTTTAAGAGCTTCAGTGCATTTTTCAAAGAAATGTGAGTTTCAAGAGAAGTGAGACATACTGTTGCTCATGTTAAGTCTGTTTTCAATGTGCAAATGTTTGCTTTAGCAAATGGTCATCAGTGTTTTTGCTATACAATTTGAACGCATTGGTAGTAGCACAATAGGTAGTGCACTTTCCTTTGGCATAGAAGGATGCATGTTCTACTCACACACCATGTGGCTGGATGGCTGATACTAAAGTGTCAAAAGGTGAACAGTACCAGTAAAACAATAACTCCACGACCTGGAAGGTGGCGCTGGAAGTCCAGAAGTAGAAAAGCCAGATAAAATGTTAATATTCCTTCTTCTGCCCAAGCAGAAAATAAAAGGCTCCAATCAAGTAAAATTCTTGTTTTAATAAAACAAACAGTCACACCAAGCGCTTTCGCTCAGCGTAGTGCTGAGCTTTTTCAAGATACATCAATTCAAACTCCCCAACCCTATATATATGCTAAAATACGATCAATTATTCAATTTATTCAAAAAAAACTCCATTTAACCCTTCATTTCACCTTTTATAACAGATATATTCTTAACCAAACTTTTACTAACATAGTCTGTTAACATGTAAAAATACGTAAAAATACAAGTGACATGAAGCTCCACAATAATCATTATTTAAAATATGCATTAAGTTACCTTAAAAAATGCAAAAATCAAATCAAATGTTATAATGTTGTAAATTATATCCATTCATTTTTATTTTTAATATTCTGTCTTCCCATAAAAATAAGGAATTTAAATGTTACCATTTATTTATTTAATAAATTCATAACTATTTTTTTTATTTTTGTTTGCGAAATCTATTAATAAATTTAATACATCATATTAACATATTTCATAAAAAACTAGATAAAATAACATAACAAATGTATAATAATTTTTATATACATATAAATTGAATCTTAATAATACCATAAATATAAATTCATATCCTTGCCTTCCTTAACTTCAAAATTCTGCTAATACTGCAAGCGTCATTTAATCCTGGCCGCCTACCTGCATCTAATCTTAACTGCCATATTAATTCTTTATATTCTAAAACAGACCCCCAGTCACCACCCCTGCCATCTACTTTTACCTGATCTAAAATAATGAATTTAATCTCCATCTTGGGACAAAAAAGAGAGTGTCTGTAAAAAGCATTAGTTTCTTTTTTCCTACTTATATCATAATAATGCTCATACATGCGTCTTCTTAGAGTTCTCTCAGTCTTTCCTATGTAAAAACTTTTACATTTGGTGCATATACCTAAATAGACAACACATTTAGTATTACAATTATAATAACCTCTTGGTTGGCATAAAAATTTCCTTGATGGTATGTATAATTTGTGCCCATTAAATATTGCTGGACATTGCTTACACATACCACATTTGTATGTACCTTCTTTTTTATTACTCCCATCACCCACCATTTGTTTAGTCTGATTAATTTCTAACATTTCTTTTATATTAGTGCCCCTACGCCTAATAAATCTGGGAAATTCTGGGATCATACTACTCAACCTGTCGTCCAACCTCAAAATTGGCCAGTATTTTCTTACACTACTTTCTACCACATCATAATTAATGCCAAAAGTATGGATATAACCTTTTTGTTCCAAATTTTGTAACCTACTATTCATAGAACAGTTTGGCGTATCCACACTGCCTAACAAAGGTGGATATTTTGTCTTCCTATTGGTTGAAATTTCCATTGCTAGTTCATCAATCAATGGGCTTGGATACCCTCTTTCTAGAAATCTATCCTTTAAGAAATTGATTTCTTCCACAAACATTTGTGGTGTATTGCACATTCTAGAGGCACGGATAAATTGCCCCTTAACTATTCCTCTTTTCTGATACTCAGGATGGTTACTTTGAAAATGTAGGAATGCATTTGAATAAGTGGGCTTCCTATACACTCTAGAATTAAATCTGTTATTAACATTGTCCTTAGCCAAATGCACATCCAAATAATCAAGGTTATCCAGGCTCAATGTGTGTGTAAAGGTTAGAAAAGAAGTGGTAGAATTAATGTACTTAATAAATTCTTCAACCTTAGTCCTAGAACCACTCCATATAAGGCAAATGTCATCCAAAAATCTGACATAATGTTTAATATTCCTTGCCCATTCTGTGCCAAAAATATATGTATATTCCCATTTGTGCAGAACTAAATTTGCATACACAGTGGCACAGGCTGCTCCCATTGCAACACCTGACTTCTGCCTATAATATTGACTGTTGAAACATACAAAATTATTTTCCAAAACCAATTCCATAAGCTCCCCCAACAGATTAATAGTGTTCGGGGCAAGTTTGTGGTATGTGTAAGCAATGTCCAGCAATATTTAATGGGCACAAATTATACATACCATCAAGGAAATTTTTATGCCAACCAAGAGGTTATTATAATTGTAATACTAAATGTGTTGTCTATTTAGGTATATGCACCAAATGTAAAAGTTTTTACATAGGAAAGACTGAGAGAACTCTAAGAAGACGCATGTATGAGCATTATTATGATATAAGTAGGAAAAAAGAAACTAATGCTTTTTACAGACACTCTCTTTTTTGTCCCAAGATGGAGATTAAATTCATTATTTTAGATCAGGTAAAAGTAGATGGCAGGGGTGGTGACTGGGGGTCTGTTTTAGAATATAAAGAATTAATATGGCAGTTAAGATTAGATGCAGGTAGGCGGCCAGGATTAAATGACGCTTGCCAAGGCCTTAGACACCATCCCCCACTCTGGAATCATAGATAAACTTACTAAGTTGGGCATTAATCCCTATGTCACCCAATGGGTTGCTAAATGGCTTACTGATAGAACCCACACTGTAAAAGTAACCGACTCCAAATCCAGCTCCAGACAAGTGACAAGTGGAGTACCTCAGGGTTCAGTCCTGGGGCCGCTCTTGTTTGGCATCTACTTCTCTGAAGTACAGGTCAACACTAAGGGACTCTGGCTAACAAAGTTTGCAGATGACTGCAAACTGGGAGCCATTATTGAATCCCCAAATGATGTGGATACTCTACAAAATGGCCTTACAGAAACAGATGCTTGGTGCCAGAGCCATGGGCTCAAGTTCAATGCCAAGAAATGTATTGTTATCCCCTTTGGGAAAAAACATGTATCCATGAATTACCATATAGGTGGCAGTACACTAAACACAGAAAGTGTGATAAGAGACTTAGGGACACAGGTGGACAGTGGTCTCACCTTCGATAACCACATCGCCACAACAGTCAGGAAATCCTTCTATGTGGCACACCTCATCACGAAGGGCTTTTCATCCAGAAAAAAGGAGGTCATTGTCCCACTGTACTCATCCCTCATTAGACCCATTATAGAATATAATGCCCCATTTGGTATGTACCTCTCAAGACATCTGCAACAACTGGAAAGGCCTCAGAAATACCTCACTAAAAGAATCACAGGCCTAAAGCAGATGCCCTACACTGACCGCCTTAAAAAACTCCAGCTATACTTGTCGCATATCGTCTACTCAGAGGCGATCTCTGCTTAACATACAAGGCCATGTCAAACCCAGAGCTGTTGGACATGCTACACTTAAAGAAATCCCAATCCCTCAGAGCTACACGCTCCAGTGATCCAAACCTTGTCATCACAATAAACAAAACATGCTGGAGGGATAGGTTCCTGACCCAGAGACTCCCCAGACTCTGGAATAGATTGCCCATACATGTCAAGCAGAGTGCCTGTTTGGACCTCTTCAAGAGGAACCTTGACGATTGGATGGGAGAAAGGAAATTCACCCCAGGGATCACGTCAGTCGCCCTGCTAGACAGGGGTCCAGGAAAGTAAATAATGTGGGAAGAAATAGCCAGGGAATTGTTATGGCTAGGCTTGTATAGGCCCAAGGGCTGATAGCCTAGTACCAACCTGTGAACCTATGAACCTATGCCATTTCAAGGGCAAAGAAGTTTTCCATAAATGCTCAGCCTGTTTTGATTCTGAGACTGTTTTGTTTAGCAAATGGCTATTAGTCTTTGAGCTATAACATTTGAAATAACAGTTTTAAATTAAATCCAAATAGCTGTAATCATTGTAGTAGTAAAGAAAAAAATAGTATGCAAACTGAGAGGTTTCAACAGTGTTTATAGTAACTGGGAATAAATAGCCAAGTAATTGGGACACTGAAATGGCTCCGGGGAAGAGCTGAGGGCCCAATCCATTACCCTGCCTAGGTCCCCATTTGACCATGATCCAGATCTGCTAGGGTGGGGTCTGCACACTCAGATCCTTCATTTAATACTTACCAGACAGCTTAAGAAGGAGCAGATAAGCTGTGTATGTCTTTCTAATACTAACCAGAAAGAAGGATTTAAATGCTACAATAAAAAATCTAAAACTGTAAAATAATCACACAGCTGAGTGTATATGAAAATAACCCAAGCACAACACACACTTTCCTGAAACTTTGGAATCAAACTAATTTCTCTGCATTTTTTCACTAATTTCTATTCAAGGATAGCAAATGCTACATTTGAAATGTGATATAGATGGAAATATGTTAGCAATGTGAGTGAGCCAGAAATCTAAAGACTGCTGCAAAGTATACAAAAAAGGCATATGCCCTGTGGCAAGGCACTACTTAATTAAAGGATATGATGTTTTCTACTCTTGCATACAATGGTAATGAAACCTTTCAATGTTTGCATTAAATAAAATATAATAGTTTCCATAGCTTTAACTTACATTTATTGTTTCCATAGCGTAGCTCATTCAGTCCTGATTTCAAAATGTCATCAACTCAATTCAGGCATCTGTAAGGTTTTACATGAATGGAATTCCAGCATTGTTCACTTGCATCAGGAAAGTGACATGTACAAATAAAAGATGACATTTTTTAAAAATCATTATAAATAATGTCAGGCTATACAACATACATTTAATACAGACAGTGAGCTTCCTAACTGTTTTAATAAAAACACAAGTGTTAGAATGTACTGCATGTAAACATAATATATTTGATGGTAAAAATAAATACCAGGGTTTTGCAGTTTTGTTTGAATTTAAGGAATGAAACAGTGCAACACGGTAGGAGGTGGTCACTCAGATGTTATAACGGGCAGCTACATAATTGTTCAAAAGCATGGAATTGTCTAAACTGGGTGAAAGACGTCATATTATTTTCAACTATTCATTAATTTTCCTGTGACCAATTTCATTTATTTCAAAGATGTAGGGAGATGGGCCCTGTTCCACCACTGACTGGGAACAAGGCAGAGAAACTAATCCTGTATAGGATGCCAGTCTCCCAGGTAGTACATGCGCACACACACACACACACACACACACACACACACACACACACACACACACACACACACACACACACGTGAATGCACATGCACATGCAAACACACACAATATAGTTCAATTTCAGTATGCTTTGAGGATAGCACACATTTGATGAAATTAATTTATTATTTATTTATTTGTGTATTTATTTATTTATTCTTGGTCTGCTGTGTGGACTGCTCTTCGTGGCTTTTTTATTACATTTTTTCAGAGCTGACTTCAGACAACTATTTCACAGTAATATGTGTAAAAAAAGAGGTTCTGATGATCTGGACTTCAGGTTCCCAATACCTAAGTGTAATATGTTTAATGAATTTACTGACAGTTGAAGCAGAAAATGGGAATAGAGAAACCGTGCTTCATAGCCCTCTGGAGCAAAAAGCAAGAAAGACTGCCTGATTAATGTATATCCTGACATACAGGAGTGACACAGAAGAGACTTCCTTTCTTGAAAACTGAGGGGCAAATTTCATTAACCACAAGTCCTTAAGAATTTTTTTTTCCATTTTATACTGTCAAAAGCCTTAGTGAAATGCAAAAAGATTATATCTGCATCAGTATGTAAATCACTATAATTCATTCTGACTCCTAACATTATCTTAGCAGGTCTTAGCTACCCACCCACTTCATAAAATCCATCTACATCAGACTTACTAATCCTGCCAGAAGGCATTTCAGACTATTTTTCAGGACCTGTGTAAGAATTTTAATATCATAATTAATCATTGTAATCGAGCAGTTAAATACTGCACATGCAACTTCCCACCTTTATTTAAGGATTTACCACTAATTCTGTCATATTTTATCTACATTTTGGCTACCTTTGACCAATTGCAGGCTCAGTTTGAGTAACATTTGAAATGTTACAACTTAACTTCAAGTAAGTCTTAACATAAATAATTTGGTACATATGAAGCAGAGTGAGAAAGATTTCATCTTGCCAAAACAGAAAATAATTTTTTGAACATTTTAAATCAGTGTCCATGATGATAATTTTATAAAAAAATGCTTCCTTATGCTTCCTGGCCTGTATATACAAGCCTGAGAAGCATTTGCCTTTAGAAAGACCATGATATATTAATAAAAGACTTATGAAACCTAATAAGGTGACAATTTCCAATGGTTTTCCGTGTGAATTTAATAAATGTGGAGGGGAGATGACTGAATTATATATTCAGATAGATAATAATCAAAGTCAAGGTCCCCAACTCTATGACATAAGCACTTATTTCATTTCCCCTATCGAAAATCTGGCACTGGATATACTAAGTGCTGACAAGCTGATAAAAAGCTGGAACTGGAGGAGAAAAAAGACTTAATTTTACAGTCAGGCAAGCCTCCTGCACCCCCGGAGTGTGTGTGTGTGTGTGTGTGTGTGTGTGTGTGTGTGTGTGTGTGTGTGTGTGTGTGTGTGTGTGTGTGTTTAACTCTAGAGATTTTCACAGACTGTCCAGATTTATGTCTCATATTTTTGGTCTGTTCCTCATAAAATGTGTGGTTTTCTGGCAAATCATTGAAGATTAAAGTCACTAAATAATGTTAAATAATGACAGATATTGGAGTTTCAGACATTATATACTTCAGACAATACATAATAATACAAAACCCATTATTCTAGCAACATTCAAAGATTATAGGAGCAATATTTAAATTCTATCCCAATTTTTGGGCTTTTGTCCCCCCATTCTGTCTGGCTATGTCCAGATGTCTTGCACTGAGAAGTTGAGAGGTATGGTGCATATGTATGTGTTTGTGTGTGTGTGTGTGGGGGGGGGGCACTGTGTGTCTCTATAAAACCATTCTCTTCATAGTTATATCTCACAATAACCTCACCACAATACACTCAAGCTTTCACAAAACTTTCTACTATTAGGCTTCTAATTTACAGAATCCTTGAGCAGTTCCCCTTGGATCTCATCCTACTGACCCAACCTCCAGTCCCTCTAGTCTACACTGAATCAACCACCTTACCCCAGAATGTTGCTGGAGTTTTTCATCCATCCAATGTCATATGCTTCTGTCTGGGGTGGGCTGGGGTTAAAACATTTACTTCTTTGAGAATTTAAGAACAGGCACCATAATCAATATCAAAATTTATTTTCATCTACTTCCTGGTATTAGATATTTCTACTTTTTGCTTTGTTCATTCATTTAGGTTACCATTAAGTATTGTGCTGCATGGTTAGCTTTTTAACAACTTTCTCTGTGTACGTATTTGTTCTTACATTTTATTTATTTATTGTTTATATTTGTCTGCTCGGATAAATCACTGATGGCTTCTTTCAGCTTTTCCCGGTTAGGGGTCGCCACAGTGGATCACCTGTCCACTAATGACTGGCAGTGGAGTTTTACGGTGTTGAGTTGCAAGCCCGGCGCCCAACCTTCCACAGAAGGCACACACACGCACTCACACCTATGGCCAATTTAGAGTGTCCAATCCACTTACAGCATGTCTTTGGGATGTGGGAGGAAACCAGAGCACCCAGAGGAAACCCATGCGACCACAGGGAGGACATGCAGACTCCACACAGAAGGCACCCCAGCCAAGGATCGAACTGGAGAACCTCTTGCTGTGAGGCGGCAATGCTAACTGCTGCACCACCATGGCCAGCCGAATAAATCACTGATGACACATGACTAATTGTAATCTCAGTTACATCAAAAGTAAAATAAAATTGCATAGCAGTGTGGCTTTAACATATAAAATACATGAATATATATGAAACTGTACATATTCATAGACATTAACATATTTGTTGGAGTCAAGCAAATATTTGAAGAAATAAATATGTCTACAAATTTGCATAAAATAAGCAAGAAAAAGAAAAAAAAACAAAGGAAGAAAATAATGAGAGAAGGAAGAAGGGCAGGGTGGGGCAGAGTGTAAGTTTGAGTGTAGATACAACTGTAAATCAGCAAATTAATATGCTACAGCTGAGTGTATGAAAGATTAGATTCTGTGTGGTAGTATTGGCACAGTAAGGTATTATCTATCAGGTAGGTGAGCAGACAATACAAAATAGGTATGTAAGTCAAAAAAGAGTGAGATGGGATCTTTCGTTTTGGACCTATTCTGTGGGAGCCACTACTGCCTATTAGTAATGGGCGGGCAGATATGCAACTCCCTGTCATGCAAGGACATGGCCAAGGCTATCAATGTGTATGTTCAGTCTCTGGTCCAACAAGACTATCACCAAAGTTTCCACCTCCTGCCAGGTGAGAGTTGGACCAACCTCCACCAGACACTGACCACCAGAGGGAATTGTGTACCTTCCATGTTGATGACTAACATCACCCTACAGAAATATGGACCTAGAGAACTGCTAAGGGTTCAGCAAATGATGACAAGACATTTCCTGCCATGGATAATTCTGCATCAAATATGAATGTAAATAGAAAAGCAAAACAACAAAAGGTAAATAAAAAAATAAAGTGGCAATAAAGAAAAAAAATCTAAAGCAGGCAATGTGTGTCAAACTAGTCATAGAAAAAAACTATATCGAGGCCTCTTTCATACAGATTTATGTGCATTACAAGAGGCAAGATTAAATGTCACCTAAACAATTCCCATGTATGGGACATTGGCATCGTCTATAAGTTGCAAACTGTCTCCAGTGGGTGACAAAGTAGGGCTGAAAAGATCATTGAGCGTGCAGTGTACAGCCTGGAAGAGCTTAGCAGTAGATTATAGATACAGGACTCTGGGGAGGCTATGCCATGTGTACTCCAATAAAGCATTCCAAAATATGTTCATATGTATAACCTAATGACCACCAAGGTATTTATTAGTCTGTCCACACAACACAACCAAATTGTGTCCCCATGTAACATGGACTTCTAATTGGAGGGGTATGTTAGTTAGGAGGTTGCTAAAGGTTTAGTTGGGGGCTACGTTAGTTAGTGAATATTTACTGTCAGCTTCTGTCTGTCAGAGACATGGGGGCTAGACCAGGCATGGATTTTCACCTTACCATCCAATGGTCAAAAATAGGATAGGGATGGATTCTGCTTCACATGGATGGGGAGCCTATTTCTATATCACCAAAATGTTCTATTTATGTTGCAAGTAAAGTTTAAATCCTTGCATTTAGTGTTTCTGGCGCTGTTCATTTTGCAGATGTGCAAAAGGCCCATCCAGACTGAATATCAGGATGCCTTATATGCCAGACATAAATCAGCTCATAGTAACCTGCAGGAGACTAAGTATAGAGATAGAGCTTTAAGGCAATCTGTATAGGACCATGTGTTAATACCCTGGATTGTCTTAGTGAGGAACCCCTCTGGGATTTTCAGATGTTGCAAATGCCTGGTCAGGTGCATACCAAAGTGGGTGTTGTACTCAATGATGGGTCTGATAAGTACTGAATAAAGTGGTATTATAAATTTCTTGGATCTGTATGCCATACTCTTACTTATAAGTTGAGAGACATAGGATGATTTTCTCATTACCTTGGCTATGTTTCAGTCAAAAACCAGATTACTGTCTATACATATTCCCAGATCTCTAACTACTGGGCAAATTCTTAGGGGTGTCTTATCAATGGAGTGATTAACCTGTGTGGACTTTTTCCCTAAAGGTACTATAATGCACTTCTTGTCATTTAGTTTTAGTCTGTGGCTTTGGCACTAGTAATTTGTGTTAGACCATATTGCAAGAAGATAGTGTCATGCTGTTCTGTGTGTTCTGATGTGTTCAAGAGGTCTTATTCTGCTCTTATTACTGCTTGTTAGTAGCCTAATTAAATTTGCCTGCTATTCTGTGTGTCTTAGTTTTGGTTTTAGCACTTGTGCTTCAGGCCAGTAATTTTACATTTAGGGGTTTTGTGGACACGCTCTCATCAAACCCTGCTCTCCCTAAGTCCACCAAGTATTCAGAGCAATGCATTTCTGTGAATTCATACAGAGCTGAAAAAGCAGTGAGCTAAATTCTCCTGAATGTGAACAGAGTTGGAACCTTTTCCCATCTTATATTCCAAACTGATAAGTACACTTTTTGCATGTCAGTTTGTACTGTGCTGTATTTATATATTTGCTGTATTGTTTCTGTCCTTTGTTGTTGTCTGCACTTTGTTTCTCAGGGTAGCTCAGAAGCTAGTTTCAGATGGGGGTTGTTGAGCTATCCCATCTTCACTGTTTGACATTGCCTCGTGTGTATTTTCTGTGTTGTACTTCCATTGCTAGAATCTCCTTGTGTTCTGATTGAGTGTGATTCTCAAACAATCTGGAAATATTGAGTTGATAAGTATATATTTTGGCACGTTTTAACTGTTCAGTGTTATGCACTGTTTTAAGTTTTGCCTGACTGAATTATTTATATATCTGCTGGCATTGTTTTCTGATACTCTAAGTGCCTACATTTTGATTTTTTCATAATTTACTGCTTTCTGCTCTTGTTTATACTTGTTTTTAAATTTAATAGTATTTATTTAAACTGTTCAAGTGTGGTAGCTTGCACTGCATTTGAATTGTTTTTACTTCTGTTTTAGCTGCTTTTCTACTAAAAAATAAATAAAAAATAAGTTCTTAGCTTGTTTCCCACTTTTCCTGTAACTAGTCTAGTCCAGATACAGATTTGATGTATCCAGGACTGTGTGTAAGCTTTTGAGCCCCTCCAAGCCTTTCTGTGTTGGAGGGAAGCCTTCTAGCTTATCAGTGGGAGTGTTAAGCACTAGGTAGCCTATCTACTACAAAAGAAGTGATTTCTGGCCTAGAAATTGTAGTTTATTGGCTGTTTGGGCAGTTTTCCATCCCTTTCAACTTTCTAGTTTAAAGCCCCATATTTGCACTTGTTTCCCTCATTTCCTGTAAATACCCTAGTCCAGGTACAAATTTGCTGTATCTAGGACTGTTTACAAGCTTCTGAGCCCTCCCAATCATTTCTGTGTTTGAGGGAATCCTTCAAGCTTATCAGTGGGAGTGGTAAGTAATAGGTAGCCTATCTGCCACAGGAGGAGTGGTTTCTGGCCCATATATTGTAGTTTATTGGCCGGTTGGGCAGTTTTTCCATCCCTTTCAAATTTCTGGTTTAAAAGCTCATGTTTGTGTAGGTTTGCACTTGTTTAAGCTCCGCGGATCCAGGTTTGGCATCCTGCAGACTGCAAGAGCAGGAAGGAGAAAGAGATACTCTAAGTCCCTCCATTTTGAATTTTCCCAATTTACTGCTTTCTGCACTTGTTTTTAGTTGTTTTTAATTTAATTGCATTTATTTAAACTGTATTTGCTTTAATACTGCTACACAGTCAAGTGTCCTAGCTTGCATAGTATTTGAATTGTTGTTACTGCTGTCTTAGCTGCTTTTCTGTAAAAAAACAAAAAACAAAAAAAAAGAGTTCTAAGCTTGTTTCCCGCCTTTCATGTAACTAGTCTAGTCCAGATACAGATTTGCTGTATCCAGGACTTTTTGAAAGTTTCTGAGACCCCCAAGCCTTTCTGTGTTGGAGGGAAGCCTTCTAGCTTATCAGTGTAAGTGGTAAGCACTAGGTAGCCTATCTACCACAAGAGGAATAGTTTCTGGCCCAGAAATTGTAGTTTATTGGCTGCTTGGGAAGTTTTTCATCCCTTTCAACTTTCTGATTTAAAATCCAGCATTTGCACTTGTTTCTTGCCTTTCCTGCAACTAGTCTAGTCCAGATACAGATCTGCTGTATCCAGGACTGTTTTTAAGCTTCTGAGCCCCCCCCCCAAGCTTTTCTGTGTTGGAAGGAATCCTCCTAGCTTATCAGTGGGAGTGATAAGCAATAGGTAGCCTATCTACTACAGGATGAGTGGTTTCTGGCCCAAAAATTGTAGTTTATTGGCCGGTGGGGCAGTTTTTCCATCTCTTTCAACTTTCTGGTTTAAAAGCCCACATTTGCACAGGTTTATTCTTGTTTAAGCTCTGCCTAGCGGTGCCTAGCTGAAGTAAACTATTACTGGTGCCAGAAAGTCTGCTGTTCAGTTTTTCCCTTGAATCTTGCTAGTTCTTTCTCTGTTGCACATCAAATAGCTTAATCGCTTTGCACTTCAACAGGTTTTTGTAGCAATTATTGTAGCACACCTAAGTGCCATCAACACTAGTTGTTCTTCATGGAAATAGCTCCAGTACTTAATAGTTATGAGCACCCCTCCTGGCATGATTAAAGGGCAGTTCCCTGTGTTTTCTCCTATTAACCTGGTGCACTTGGGAATTCTGAGGCAGTGTAGCAACTTCCTCATGTACACAGACATCCCTTTCCTCTTATCCCAACACTCAGACTTGTGAGAGATGCCCTTATATCACCAAATTGGAAGCTACACACTCTCCAGCCAAGACCAGACTAGCTGGTGAAGAGGAGAAGGTCAACACCTGCACCACACCACACCACGTGGTACACACAGCCCTCCAGAATACCCACCATCATATCTCTCACATAAAAACACAAAACACACACCCACTGAGGCTCTCAAAAGAAATTTACCCAAACGACAGAGACCTCCAAGACAGAAATGCACTCGACCACCACAACACAGCACAAGCCACAAGACACATAACTCACCTCCACAGTGTGCCCCTCAACCTAAACCCCTAAGGGTAAACATCTTGCTAATACACTAATCATAGGGGACTCAATAGTGAGGCACACAGATGTCCCACTTACTAGGCTGAATAAGAAGAAGGTAACATTCAGCTGTCTATCAGGTGCCAGAATCCAACACATAACACACGCACTCAGGTCACTCCACAAGTACAAGTATGACTCTGTCAATGTCCATGTGGGTGTGAATGACTTGAGAAGCACCTCCTAGACTACATGACAAGAGACATGGTGGACCTCTCAGATTATGTGGCCCAGGTAGATATGACCCTAGCCCTGAGCTGTATCCTACCATCACCCAGAATGATATCGCAGTACAAATAAAAAATGATTGACTTCAACAATTGGTTGTATCTTGTGACATTCTAAAGGGATCCATTTTCTATTAGCTTGGGATGACATGACTGACAAACCTCAATGCTTTGCCAGAGATGGCCTGCATCTGTCACCCCTGGGCTTCCAGGTACTGACTAAGGATCTTGCCAGCCCTATAGTGCCTTTTTTAGGCAGTGTTCCAAAGACCAAATTACCACCATAACAGATATAAATAAATGCAATCTGAAGGCCATGCTGCTCAATGCTAGAAGTCAAAATCTCAAGATGCACTTGCTCGATGCACTCCTCAAAATAGAGAACATCAACATTTGTGCTGTAATGGAGACCTGGTCTAAAGCGACAGAAAACACCCCTGTGTTACCAGGCTATAACTCATTCCACACCTTTCAGCCCTGAAACATGAACCATAGCTCCAAAGGCGGTGGTGTCTCCATATTCATAATGGATTTGTACACCTCCAGACTAGTAGCCCAGCATAATCCATCTGTGATACTTCAGGTACAACTAACATTGGGTAAGATGGCGATCCAGGTCATAGCCTGCTATAGGTCCCCAACCATGTCCCTAGACTCTCAATCCATGTTCCTCAGTACCCTGCAATCTATCAAGGTCCAACCCAACACTCTCATTTTAGGAGACTTTAACTACCCCTCCAGCAACTGGGAAAACTACTCAAGCACCAATGCACTGGCCTTATGTTTCCTGGAAATCAATTCCAATGCCCTGGACCAGCTCATTCTGACTCCCACTAGAGGAAGCAACATCATTGGTCAGGTTATTACTAACATAGGTGACCATTGCTCTACACCAGTATTCAATCCCTCCCTGGTCAGATCCAACCATAAACTAATCATCATGGAAATCCACATCTCACCCACACCACCTGCAAAGGTAACCACCTTGAAAAACTTCTCCAAAGCTGACTTTGTGCTCCTAAAAGCAGACATGGCTAACTTCACCACACCCACGCCAATGGGAAATAGCTGCATGACTGCTGAGTTATACACCAATGCATGTACGAACATGTATATAAATGCATGGAACTAGCCATATCCAACAGAACCAAGATGCTCTCCTCCAAAAAAGAAAGCCAATCTGGTGCTCCCCTGCCATTAATAAACTCTAAAACAGAAGGAAGAAACTGTTGCAGAAAAAAAATGAAGTCCCAAGACTGGAAAAACTCCCTTATTAGCCCCCCAAAAAGTTGAGATCCCTCATCAAATCTTCTAAAGCCAGCAATGAAGGTAGAACTGCAGCAGGCACTAAAAAGAATCACAAATCCTTCTATAGTTATATCAAGAACCTCCACGGGAATACCCAGATTTTCTCTGAATTACTGCACAATAGTACCTCATATACTGAGCCAACAGATATTGCCAACATACTGGCTGACAGATTCAGTGTCAACTTTACCTCTCTCCCCCCAAAGGACCAATCACAATACCAGAAGAATGCCAGCACAGCAAAAAGCTGCATTGTCCAAGACCAAAAATACAGCTTCCATAGGACCCAATAATATCCCTGGCTGTTTTCTAAATGAACTACAAAGTGAACTGGCACCACATCTGTGTGCCCTGTTCAGTCACAGCCTCACCTCAGACTTTGTCCCTACCAAATGGTGCACTGCTACAGTCATCCCTCTCAATAAAGGGGTAGCAATTACAGACCCTGGGAATTTTCACTCCATTAGCCTGATGGGTTTGATATATAAAGTTATGGAGCACATCATCATGGACCTGATTAACAAAGGTACAGGAAATCTCCAAACTCTAGACCCCACGCAATTTGACTTTATGTTAATGAGATCATGCCTGCTCAACCTGGTTGACTTCTTTGAGTCAGTCACCAGGGCTGTGGATGAAGTTAAGGCAGTGCATGCAGCCTACCTCAATCTGGCAAAGGCTTTTGATACCATTCCTCACTCAGGAATTATTGATAAACTCACCAAACTGGGCATCAACCCCTATATCACTAAGTGGGTTGCAAATTGGTGCACAGTTAGAACACACAGTGTGAAAGTAGTAGACTCCAAGTCAGACTGCCAACCAGTCATGAGTGGAGTCCCACAGGGATCGGTCCTGGGTCCTCAGCTGTTCAGCATCTACTTCTCAGAAGTCCAAGCCAACACAAAGGGACCCTGGCTGACCAAGTTCACAGACAACTGCAAGCTGGGAGTGATGCAGACATCCTACAGAGAGTCCTCACTGAGACCAGTGACTGGTGTCAAAACCATGGCATTAAGCTTAATGCCAAAAAATGTGTCATCATCCCCTTTGGTAAAAACTCAGTTCTCACTAATTGCCACATTGATGGGAGCCCACTGAATACTGAAGGCATTATAGGAGATCTGGGGATGCAGGTTTACAGCAACCTCTCCTTCGAGCCCCACATTGCCACTGTGGTCAGAAAGTCCTTCTATGTGGCACATCTCATTACCAAGGGTTTTGCTTCCAGGAAGAAAAAGGTCATCATCTCTCTCTCTACTCTTCCCTCATTAGACCAATCATTGAGTATAATGCCCCATTTGACATGTACCTCACTCTTCACCTGCAACAGCTGGAGAGTTCACAGAAGTACCTCACGAAGAGGATCCTAGGCATTAAACACATGTCCTACACAGACAGACTCAAAAGACCCTAGCTATTCTGTCTCATATCACCTATTTAGAGTCGATCATTGCCTGACTTACAAAGCCATGTCTGACCCAGCTCTGTTAGAAATGCTATATCTAAAGAAATCCCAATCCCTCCACATTGCACACTCCAGAAACCTCATCTGCATTACCACAATCAACAGACCATGCTGGAAGGATAGGTTCTTCACTCAGAGAATAGACTTCCCATACATGTCAAGCAGAGCACCTCGCTATCCCTCTTCAAGAGAACTCTTGATGAGTGGATGGGTAATAGAAAGTTCACCCCAGGGATCACTCCAGTGGGTCTACTTGATAGAGGCACTGGGAAGTGATGTCAGGTGGCACAGTGCCAGGGCACTTCTATGGGCTAGACTTTTAAAGGCTCCAGGGCCATTAGCCTAGTGCACACCTATGAACCTATGAGGGGAATCTATGACAGCCCCAATTTTTAGTCATCCACAGACTTGGTGAGCCAGAGGCCCTTGACATTAGTCTTGACCTCCAGAAAGTAGATGCCAAACAGGAGCAGGCCCAGCACTGAGCCCTGAGGTACTCTGCTGTTGACCAGAGTCTTAGAGGAGGTGGTCTCACCAATCCTGACTTCTTGGGTCTATCTACAAACCAGCTGGCAATCCAAAAAGTTATATAGGAATATATGCCTAGTTTGGTGAATTTGTCAACAATAACCAAGTGGGATATTGTATCAAGCACCTTAACCAGGACTAGGTAGACAGTATCCATCATTTTCCCTCATCCATTGCCCAGAAGAACCTTTCAAAGAAGTCTCCCAGGTTAAGTAGGCATGACCATCCTTTGACAAAATCAAACTAGGATGGGTCTAGTGTCATTAGGTTGCCATTGCCTTTACTGATCATTTCCATGATAATCCATGCAATGGTTTTGCATATTAGACAGGACAGAATAATGTGTCTGTAGTTTCTGAAGTAAGCTGTTATGAAATGGGATAACCATTGCAGTCCTCCATTCATGTAGTACGTAGACTGTTTTGAGACAGACTGTAGTTGAAAAGTGACTCAAGTGGTCCTGATAGGTAATGTTTCAAGCTATTTAGGAGGCAACACAGGATATAGTCTAGGCACATTGAGGCTTTAAGGAGTGCCACCATGACCTGCTCCAAGCTAATAGTTATTGTAGTTATGCCAGAGGGAAATTCACAGGAAGAGGCAGGGAGAGAGTAGTGGCATGAAGTTAGAGCTGAATTTTCAGACAGCAAATTCTCTATTTCACTCTGCTTAGAGAAGGTGTCACTATTTAGTATCAGTTCAGCACACTACTGTGTGCTACATTTAACGTTTCAGACATAGTTGTAGAAGTCCTTATGGTTGTTTAAGCCTGAGATCTATCTTGACCTCGTACCTGGCCATGATGCAATTACTTAGTCCTCAATTTCCTGTTTAGTTTAATTATTGAGCTCTTTTCATAAGAGTTGCTCTTTCTGATTTTGGCCATGACTTCTTTCCTTTTGTTACATACCCTGTTAAGGTTAGGATTCCACTAGTGTGGTTTGTTTTTGGACTTACTTCTGGTAGGTACAGCAGCCTTCATGCAATCATGTACATGGTTGTATGGTGTTTCTGTGAGCAATTCCACATAATTTGTTGCAGTAGTGTTACTAGGGTGGGGCAAGAGGTGTAACTGCCCTGAACACAAAGTGTTGGGAGCATGATCACCAGCTGATCCTGTTCTCTCTTTTTTTTTCAGTGCAATACTGGCTTTTATTTGCTGTCAAACCTGAGTGCCATAGAACTCTGTGTGTTGTCTAAACTGTAGCAACTGCTTGCTACATTGCAGCAAACAGTTTGCTACAGTTTAAAAGTTAGAATTTTTTTTAACTAAAGCCTGAGTGCTGCAGTGCTTTGTGTAGGTAGGGCATAAGCTGTAGCAACTGTTTGCTAAGTTTGCAGCAAGCAGATTGCTACAATTTATTTTTGGTCTTCATTGGAGAGCTTGGGAGGGGTGGATCTGTAATAAGTTGATCACTTGATAGGGTTAATACAGATACAGTAAAGTGCTTTTTTTGTTCTTCACTTGAAGAGCTGAGGGTGTGGGGTTCTGGTTCATGGTACTGGCATTGGCTAGGCCAGCTACACTTCTGGGGGGTATGGAGAGGCATTGAGTTTTGACAAACTGTCACTTAATAGGATGTAGTTTGCTTTATAATAGTTCCTAACTGTTACTAAGGTTTTACAAGTCTTTCCAAGTTGAATAAACATGGGACTCCAAAACCCATTGTTAATAATATACCATAACATCATCCAACAGCCGGCTAACTGCATGCCTACAATATGTCAGTTATAACTGACACATGCAGGAGCAGTGGATTAGTCATTGTTAGAATAAGGTACAGCATGCTATGCAGACAAATTTGTATTAGTGTCACAGTAGACAAACATGAATGTAACACCGAATGATGCCAAGCAATCAAGTCCAATGCAGATCGTAACTCCCAGGGTGGTGGAACACCCACTGTCTGCATCAACATGACACTGCTGGGAATTCCCGATGGCGGGGTGGACAAAAGAAAGGTTTAATCTGAAGTTACAGGTTGTATGACACATAAATCAAAGCAAAGCTGTAAACAATGGAATAAATCATTAGCGGCATGGCAAACATGGACACTGAAGCAGGTGCCTATGAGATATGCAGCTATAACATCAATTCTATGCACGTGTGTATTTCCTGGCATCTTAACAGTTTACTTGCCCCCTTTTGCATATCATCCTATCTTTTTCTATTTCACCTGGTGATGAGAAAACAGAAAAAAAGGGAAACATGTCTATGAACACTAGCAACTGTACATAGCTGAAGAAGAATGCTGAACTATTTACAACACTGCTAGTTATTATCAATTACTGTAGACTTCTTCTCCCTCACCCTTCTTCCCATATTGCTGACATCATGGCTGTGCTTTAGTGGGCTCAGGTAAATATAAATTGGTTACAATGTCCATGTCACAACACAGCCCATTCTCATGCTGCTCTGTTGGACTGCTAGGGGTAATTGCCTTGCAATGGCAAGGATCAAACCCAGGATAGTGTGCACCATAGTCAAAGTACTGAACCACTAAGCCATGACAGTTGTACTTGCGATACTGGAGTATGATATGTGCAACACCTCATGGTGACCCAGCTGCTACAGGGGTGCATGATGGATGGGGATGGTGCTGTACATATTGTGTGCCTTTCCACTTACCATAGATACATCAACATTTACAGGTAGATACATGGTATACAAAGAGTAGAACACCCTCGAACATTTTCCCAGGTGAACACTGGTGTGCTACTGTTGGCTGTCTGTGAGCATGGAAAGTAGATTCTGAGCTCAGATAAGATCAATCAGGCCTTATACAAATGTGTGTTGTTGTGAGATTGTTGTAGAGGTTAATTCAAGCAGTAGCCAAAACAGGGCAGCCCATCAGGTCCACCACATGGTCAAAAATATAATTATGTATGCTCATACAAGTACTAACACCACTGAATGGGAGTGGATGACCATGGTGGGGGTCCACTGTTTCAAACCACCCTCAACACTATGGAGTAGATTATGGTACCCTGTAAGTAAAAGATCACTCATATCTGGTGGAGGCCTAGATCTGGGAGCTGAACCAGATACAACATCACACATTTCTTTTAGGGATGTACCAGGTTAGTATTTCCTAATGCATTTTTGTGACACAGCAATGCCATACATCCTCTATGGGCACATCTGGAATGCAGGTATGTAGGCATGATACACAATTTACATTTGTTTGCAATCTGTGCATAATTGTTATCTATACTCTTGTTGCAGCACTAGGAGGTAGGATTGTCAATTAGCGGTGTTAGTGATAAGCATTTATCTGTCTACTGTGGTCATGGGGTTCTCCACTCTGGATCAGCATGTTCCTGATATCAGTGCTGCAATTGACACTGATGATGAGGGTGATGTAACACTAGCAGAGTAACTATGGAGTGCACAATACGACACACGTCCAATGACATAGCTCACTTGCCTGTAGAACTCACCCCCTCCTCTCGGGAGTCTGTCATAGGACAAGTCATGGCTGGCAGTTATACATCTCAATCTCTTAGCAAAAAAATCTGGATAAAACCTAAAATAATGGTGGGAAAAGTTCCAAAGATGGGGATAGATTTTAAATATTGCTCTTATAAAGTTTTAAAGTTGTTAAAATAACAGGATTTGTGTTAGCATGCATTTTTCTGAAGGCTATGAAGACTGAAACTCAAATGTATATCATTATTTCCTAACTTCAGTCATCAGTAATTTTTTTAAAAAACTACGATTTTTATGAGCAATGGACCAAAAATATGAGGCAAGCATCTGGACATTCTGTGAAAATCTAGACAGTTCAGAGGGATTATACAGGGAGCATTTCCATCCTCAGTCCACACACTAGCAGTGGACAGTGAAGCCAATGCAGATCATGGGCAGCGGTCACCTTTCCTCCCACTTATTGCCCATAATGGACATTACAGAACTGTTGTGCAGGGCAATCATCCAGCCACAGACAGATGCTACCAGAGCCAGGACAGAAGTGACAGGTGAGCTGCATGGCCTGCATAAATAAATACATGTTGCCCAATAGACTGTTGTGCCTCACGGTCATGTGAGTGCCTTCACTGCCTTTAGGGAACCATCTGCCTCAACACCATTCCTATGTGTGACATTCATTTGTCTCTACTGTGTACACACACCACAGGAAAAATAGGTCAAATCATGTTCTGCTACCTTCTCCACACCCTTCTCACCAGGGATGAGCCTAGTTGAGCCTGGTGTGCCATAGCATGCCCCCCATGCAAATATAGCCTAAATGGTGGCTGGGCACATGGTACAGCCAAGCAGTCACAGTCCTTGCTGGTTAGTGTTGGTGCAAGTGTCAACTATGGCCAGGTGCATTTATGGTCTGTGTAGTTTCCACCTAAGATCCCACAACTGATGTCACAGATTCATTCACAAAGAGATATTCACAAATGGCAACTGCATTTTCTGCAGCTGTGTTCAGTGGAATCCCTGCTGAGCAGGTACCCACTGCATCTGGACACCTACCCGCCACTTGAAGCACTACCCCTTCCTGAACCAATATACCCAGACCCCTACAATCTTCCAGCCAAGTCACACATCCCTATCCTTGCCCTTATTCTTCCTGTTCCACCAATGTGCCCACTGCTGACCCCTGTTACTGTGTAACTCCCCCACCTATGCATATGATGATAACAGCGTCTTGCCCTCACTGCTGTGTTACATGGATAGGTAATGTCTGAGGCACAATATCATCAGTCAAGCAAGCAATAATGCCCAACAAGGTCTGTGTTACTGTGCATATAATGCCCACCCAAGGATGTAATGAGTCTCGATGCCACAGTCTCCTGCCAGTCATTGGAGATTGAAGTCCCTAAATAATGACATGCATTTGAGTTTCAGACATCATTTCCTTCAAAAAAATCATGCTAATATAAATCATGTTATTTAAGCAACTTTCGGATTTTAAAAGGGCAACATTTAAAATCTGTTCCTATCTTGAGCCTTTACTCCCATTTATTTTAGGTTTTATCTTGATGTTTTTGAGCTAAGAGGTCAAGAGGTATGCAAACCTCTTTATTGCTGCTGCCGGTGATCACTGAATCTCACCCTCTCTCTCTCACACACACACTTGTGCTTCAGAAAATGCATGCACACAAACCCTATCATTACAGAAGCATTTCCATTTTATTACAGCAGTATTTAAAATCGGTTCCTATTTTGAGCCTTTCTTTCCCCTTTAGGCTTTATGGCGACATCTTGAGCTAAGAGGTCAAGAGGTATGCAACCCTCAACTGCTGCTGCTGACTGTGCTCAATCATGCTCACTCTTCACAGTCTTTCACACACACACACACACACACACACACACACACACACACACACACACACACACACACACACACACAGACACACACACACACACTTTTTTATGTTTCATTTAATTTACTTTTATACTTGCTAAACAGCAAAAGCTCTGCTTAGCCAATGTAGAATAATAGGGGTCTACATTATTCTCGCAAAAGTCGAATTGCTCAACATGAAATTCAGAATCTCAGTCTCTCATAGTTGGCCAACCCCACCGCCCACAACATACTACTTACTGAAACACAGTAAAAAACAACATGTATGCACACTAACCAGGACACTACTTCTAGCCCTAAAGTAAAGCACCAAAACCCTACTTCTAACCCTACACTAAACCCTACATACACAACTCTCTATGCACTATCCTTCACCCCTCCCTAACCCTAAGGTCCGTAACTACCACACACTTACCCTACTGAGCTATACCCAAACAAACTAAATATTCCACACACATACACTTAAAACCTTACACTAAACCTTACATACATTACCTACCTATGCACTTACCTTAACCCGCACCCTAACCCTAAGATCCTTAACTATCGCACACTTACCTTATGAAGCTATTCCGCAGATGGGCCAACTATGCGAATTCGATATTTCCACTTTCGCGGTTTAGTGCATTTGATGTACTTGCATTTCGCTCATTATGTATTGCGCAAATTGTATTCAAGCGATTTGGCTTTCACGGGAATAAAGTAGACCCGAATAATAGCTCACTCAATCTTGCAGTCATTCTCTTACACGCAGACATAAACACACACTTTTTAAAATGTTCTTTTTTTTCTTTATTTTATTTTACACTCACTAAACAGTAAAAGCACTGCTTAGTAAGAGTAAAATAATGTTGGCCATTATGTTACTTTCAGTCTGAGCTCCATGGCTGCTTAATATGCTGCTGTGAAGCATCAAACTCATTTTTCAGCAGGCATTACCTGCAGATTAACACCCTGCTGTAGAACATTCATTATCCAATCAGAATGCAATCTACAGGTCACCCATTCGCTAATACACACTACAGTACAGCCTGGGTGTAGTATTGCATGCATCAGTTCCAATCCTTGTTTTGTCTAATTTGGCCAATAGTTGTTGACTAAATGCTTCCTGTTTGGCCAGTCCCCCAGCTTATTGTACGTCTCTGCCTTAAATGATCTTTCCTTACATACTTTCTTCTAACAGCTCATCTGACACTGGCTGTGGTCCAGCTGGTAATCTTATTGTGATCCTCTGCACAAGTTGTCTGCATAGCACCATATTATGCAGAATTGCACACATAAGTAGCAGAATGCAGGACACCAGAGCATACTGATGTGTGCCAGAAGAACAATCTAGGCAGTGAAAATAGGCCATCAGTAATCCAAACACTTATGCAGTCATGTTGTGGACTTGCTGCAATGTGCATCTGTATAGCATCCCAACAGTGCTGTGTGGGTTACATATTGTTATGAGACATGGTTCCAGGGTGTATTTTGTAACACTAATAAGATATCCCTGTATGAAGTTATCTTGCATGAATCACAGGTACAGTTCAGATGTCTGCCAAATATGTCAATCATAATAATTGTCTAGATGGCACACAAATACATCATTACATATATATATAATAACCCATACAGTTGATGAAGTGGAAACTCATTTGATGTACTGTGCTCAAGTAGACCAGTTGGGGCCATGACGGTGATGAGGGTTATAAATAAATGCTCCCATGTACCTCAGGAAAATAGTTTATTTTATAGAACACTTTCACAGTGTTGTTTCTCTACTCTGCAGTCTGTAGGAATCATATATAGTCCTCCACATAATGCTGTATAGCATGAATGAACTAGTACAATATTTATGAGATGGATCCTTGTGATGCACCCATGATGTCCCCTAATGGCTACTGTAATGTCGCTGCAACAAAAATAGTCAATGTTACAGAGTTAGTGTAGACAGAGACTGGTATTCCACACACCTGACAGAATTACTCATGAGGACAATAACTCTACAAGCTTTCATATGGTGCATCTCTTCACATGACAGCATTTGATTAAGTCCCTGTTGTTGGAGGTAATGGTATGTTAGTTGAGGTCAGGGCCAACTGTGGTTCAGAGGGTGATAGTGAGCATCATCATAGACATTGTTTTTGAGAATGGCCTCAAACGTGTACTAATATAGTTGCTACTCCCAACAGCTTACTATGGCTTTGTCTATGATCACCAACAATTTGCAATGTAGCCAGTACCAATGCATAGTAGAATAAAGCCAGAACAATGTGCAAGATATGGTTTGAATAAAGATACAGTTAAACGATACTTCACATATAGAGCCAAACCACAAAGCACATCAATCAGGACCTAATAAAGGTGAAAAAAATCATCTTTAATATCCATAAAACATTGTTAGCGAACCATACCCTGGTTTTTTCATAGTCACAAATTTATCAGTATGAGTTTGGGCACATATTAAAGATACAAACATTAAATACAATTTATTTAAAGCAACATGCCTTATTTAAAAAAACATAGATTCAATACATCTTCTACTTAACATAAATTAAACTAATCTATATTAATTTATATATTTACCAATATTCATTTAATCCTGGTAGAAATAATGCCTCCAAGTGAACAATCCAGCACCTTTTAGCACCTGTTAGTTTCTCTATCCCCACAAACCTGAAGGACACCCCAAGATGCTTTAAGGTGTGTTTATAAAGAGCATTGCTTCTCTTATGACATCTAATACTGCTCAAATGTTCATTAACTCAAAATTTAGAGCCTCTGTATGTCTTTTTGGTATTCCAAAGTGCACAAATCCCTTCTTGATCCTCCCCTCTTGTAGTAGCAGGGGAATCAAAAATGTTACCTTTAGTGATAAGATGTTAAAACATGTTTTGATGACAAGCTGCACGTACTGAAGGATCCTTGGCAATTTTTTGAATGTGATGGCCAAGGGTCAATATATCGATTTAGCATAATTAGTGGAAGTGGCTATTAAGAATGTATTCCTTATGATCCCACATGTTAGAGTGGTTTCAAGAAGCCTTGTTCAAGGGAACTAAATGACATCAAAAAGAAACTTTGGTTATTGTGCAATTCATGGAACTGGTTTTATTGAACAACTATGTTGACTTTGACAATGAATATTACAAACATGTTACAGGGGTAGCTATGCGAGCTACAGCTGCCTATGTTTTTGCAAATATTATTTTGTGGTGGTGGTGGGTAATGTCATATAGTTTTAATTCTAAATATTATCACCACATGGCTGCATATTTGTGATATTTGGATGATGTGGTTTTCATTTGGCAGGGCTCTGATGAACAGCTCAGTGAGTTTTTGAGCTACATAAACAATTAAACCTCTTTTTTACAATTTAAAGAGGACTGCAGTTTTACTTACTTAAGTTTTTTTTTTTTTGGATGTTTTGATTGCAAAAATGAAATATAAAGGTGTTTATGATCCCACAATTTTCTGAAAAGAAGCATTTTCTAATTTTCTGAAAAGAAACATTTTCTAATAGTTTCAAGCACTATAAGAGCAAGCACCAAAGCTGGAAAAAGGGTAACATTGTGAAAGGCTAGATGATTCATTTGGTCTGTGATGACCAAGTGTTCATGGGTGAATTGAAGGTATTGGGGAATATGTTTGGTGAAATGAACTAACCAGAAAGCTTAGTGAAGAAGTTCAGAGAGTAAGTTATGGTTAGTAGATATACTATGTACAAACCCCTGATTAGATTCTATCATAGTTTGACATCTAACTGGGGAAATCACAATAATATATTTTTACAGAGCAATGGTTTGTGATCATAACTATATGGTCTCTGATATTCATGGAGTCCCTTTTTAAGTACTGGGATTTGGCATTTGAGCCTAAGGGTTTAAAAGAGGTGCATGGTGAAAAACTCTTGATTGTTTACAAAAGGGGAATGAATTTGAAGCAACATTTTGAAAAACCACTGGATGGTGCATTGGGGCTGGTAGTTTCCTTTGCTTCCTGCTAACTATAGAAGCTATGAGTCAATCTGCTTTAGCCATCAACTCACTGTATAACATGGTGTAATGAGAAAACTATTGATTGACCTGACTATCAAACTGCTGTAATGTATCCCACTGTTTGGAGTTTCTGTTGTTTTTGTGTAGTTCCCACCATGGCTTGTGAGTATTCTATACAGGACAGTAATTTGAATTTATCAGTTTATCCAGTCCCTGAAGATTTTGTGGTTTTGACACACAAGCTGACCACCACGGTGAAATAATTATTTTATGTGTGCTGCTCTGCTTCTATGCTGTGCTGGATCCGAAGTTTTCTTAAGACACACAGAGTCTTGATGGCTGTTTACTGCTGAAATCAAAGCCTAATTATCACAGTCTAACCACAGAAACTTGCAGAATATACACTGATGCAGCTTCTGACTTTAAGAGCAGTAACAAATAAATAGCTTTTTATAAAAACACCACACATACTCTTCTGTTAGTCTGAAACATATATTTGCAAAGTTTTTCTTCACAAACAGTATAGATGATGAATTTCCTTTCTATACTTCAAATCAAGTGTGTTTCTACCAAAGTACCTCTAACATATCTGAATTAACACAGTTATATACAGTTCTAGTCATGCACATAGATTTTGTGTTTTCCTCTTGGTAGACTTTTCTATTGTCCTTTTGTGATTTACTTGTAAGCAATTTTGCTGATGTGAGGATGCCATTAACAGAAATCTGAAAGGAAACATCTGTACAGGCTGTTCTGCTGCTGTTCCTATCTGTTAATGGATATTTGTAAACTGTTCTGCAAACATGTGAAAAGCATATAATACTTGCTTTTCAAAATTGCTTGTCTAGGCTTTTTTCTGATAATTCTATAAAAAGCCATGTCCATTTATCTATGAGGAATTACATCAAGCTTTTCTTTTTTTTTTTCCATAATAAATTTTTATTGAAATATATTTTCCAAAAACATTACAAAAATACAATAAACATCACACACATAATACACTATAACTACTACAAACCATTTATACAATATCTACATGAAATGCTTCCTATATTTAATATATTCCTAAAATCAGTATCATGCTAATATAATATTGAAGACATTTTCCCATATTTTTGGGTTATTAATATTTTTGTTAGTTTGTTTCAGAAGTAATTTATGTGCTAGTATATGTTTTATAGCCACAAGCTTAAAATTATTCCATGATGTCTTATGTGGTTCTAGCCAATTTGTGGCTATATAGAGTTTCATCAGCAAATAAATATTCATACAAATAATAGTTTGCGATCTGGAAAGCTCTCTTGGAGGAATGTGTAGAATCACAAATTCCCATGACAGTGTAGAACTTTGATAACCCATCTTTTGCAGTTGTACTTTAAGAGAGTTCCAAAGTTTATATACGCATTTACAACTCCAGAACATATGAAGAAGACCCGCTGTTTGATCTGCACAGTATGGACAAATTGGAGAATTCCTAGGGTTAAATTTATGTAATCTAAGATGTGTGTAATATGCATTGTTCCAAATCATCAATTGCGTGTACATCAGTTTTTGAAAAGAAACTGATTTCCTAGTTATATCAATTGCTTTTAATATCTGATTGTCTGTTACTGTTACTTTGTTTACCCAATACTCTGAAAGCAAAATTTTGTCCTGAAATTTCAAATCCTTAATTAATTTGTATGCAGTTGCTATAAATTTAGTGTCTTGTTGGATAGCTTGCCACAATTCAGAGCACTTATCCACAAATCGCGCTGCAGGTTTAAAGTTCCTAAAGTAGCTCAAGGCAAGTTCTTTAACTTGTCTCATTATAACAATGTAACTTCTAGGTAGATTCATTTCCTGTCTAATTTGTAAAGCCGATAAGTCAAGTTTATTAAAACATCAAATAGAGTCAGATTAAGTATTAATGGAAATTTGCTGAGATCGATCAGCTGATTATTTAGTTTAAAATTAGGATTCCTGTGGAAAGGTTGAAGAACCATCATATATTGCAATAAATCTACGGACTGAAATAAAGTTTGCAAAGATGAGACACAGGTTATTATGTGGTCCATGACCCCATATTTTATCAGACTAATTTTGTCCATAAAGGGCAATGCTTTAGGATTTATTTTCCTATCCAAAATATGCTTATGATTCAAGACCACCCAAGTTGGTATCCATTATGTATTCGTTACATCATAATTAGCAATTCTTAAAATTTTATTAGCGTTTACAATCAAATAATATGCTTCAAAGTTTGGTAGCTCAAGTCCCCTCTTGTTTTAGGGTCATTAATTTCTCATAAGATATTCTAGTTCTTTTGGGTTCCAGATAAATTTAGCTAGATCTTTATGCATTTGTTTAAAACTGTTTTTGAAATTGATAATTGGGCAGACCTAAATATGTATAACATTCGTGGTAGTATATTCATTTTCACTATTGATACTTTTGCTAATACCAGTAGTTTTAAATTCTTCCATCTGTCACAATCAGCTATTATGTGTTCCCGTACTCGTTTAACATTATTGTTATAAAAGTCCTTATTATCCGTAGAGAAGTTGATACCCAAATATTTAATATTTTCTTTACATGTTAACTTCCCCATCAGGGCCATTAATGAAAAAGGTTTTGGGGTTCTTAACAGGAAGATATTCATTTTCTGTAAGTTAATTTTATAATTAGAAACTACCGAAAATTCATTTATGAGCTTTAATATCTTTTCACTGTCCAAAATTGGGGTTGTACAATAAATAATAAGATCATCGGCGAATGCTGACATTAATTTTTTATTCCTATAAATTATTGGTGCATTATGGTACAAATTTTGCTTGATATATAAAAATAGGAGTTCTAGATATAGGTTAAACAATAAGGGGGACATGGGACAACCCTGACGAGTACCATTTTTAATCTGTATTCTGTTAGAATAAGTCCTATTGATGTATAGCGTAGTGTATGGATTACTATATAATATTTGTAGTATCTGAATGAATTCTTGGGGCAAGTTAAAATAGGGTAACACATCAAACAAAAAATTTATGTCTACTCTATCAAATGCTTTCTGGGCATCTATTATAAGAACATAGATATTAAAGTTGTTTTGTTTAGCATACGTCATCATATTATGCAGTGTAAGTGTGTTATCGCTAGTTTGTCTAGTTGCCATAAATCCAGCTTGTTCCTTAGAAATTAGATATATCAAAACCTTCTTTAGTCTCGATGCTATAATTGATGTTAAAATTTTCATATCCACATTCATTAGTGCTATTGGTCTGTAATTATCTGGGTTAAGTGAATCTGAATTGGTTTTATGTATGAAAATTGTTTTTGACGCATTGAGGTGGGGGTCACTAATTTTATTTTTAGTTATATAATTAAATACATGAGACAATTCTTTTCCCAAACTATCAGCAAACTCTTTGTAAAATTCAGCTGTAATACCATCAGGCCCTGGCAACTTATGTGCTTTCATATGTTGAATTGTATATACTATTTCTTCTTTAGAAATAGGTTTAATCAGGTCACTTTGCAGGCTCTCTTCTAATTCTGGAAAGTTAATTTTTTGCAGAAAACTTTTATTCTGGTTATGTAGAGACCTATCAGTTTGCCCCTCATACACCTTAGTATAGATTTTCCCAAAAACATCAACAATATCCTCAGTTTTAGAATATATTGTGTCGTTATACTGAATTTCTGAAATATATCCAGTTGTTTTTGATTGATTTATAATCCTTGCCAGTGCTTTTGATGGTATTTGAACATTATTAGCATATTTCACTAAACACCTATGTTCTTGACCGTCTGCTCAGAGGTGACCTGTGCCTGACATACAAGGCCATGACCAACCCGGAATTAATGGACATGCTCCACCTCAAAAAATCCAAATCCACCAAAACCACTAAAGCAAGAGACTTAAACCTTAGCACGGATATAAATAGGACGTGCTGGAGGGATAGATTTATCACCCAGAGACTCCCCATGCAGTGGAATAAAATCCCGGTCCATGTGAGGCAGAGCACCTCGCTGGCTCTGTTCAAGAGAAATCTTGACCGGTGGATGGGAGATCGTAGGTTTACCCCGGGAAGCATCTCTGTGTCACTACTGGACAGAGGCACAACAAACTAATGGGCACAGTATTTCTAACATAAGGGGCGGCGTAAGCCACATAACTTTGGGCTAGGCCTATAAATGCCCTAGGGCAGTTAGGCTATTATAAACCTATGAACCTATGAACCTATAAAAAGAGATCCCTTTGAAGCTTCAACATTTCCTCCTCAGTTTGAGCATTAAAATTCTGAATCAGCTCATTATCAAGTTGTTTTATTCTTATTTCTAGTTTTTGAATATCACTATTAAGAATTTTGTTATAATATGAGGCTTTTTGTATAAGAAATCCTCTAATTTGAGCTTTAGCTGTCGCCCATTCAATGTCAGGAGTATGTTTTTGGAGCTTCAAGCTATCTATAAATTCTTTCAAATATTTTATAATTCCATCTGCTATCTCTTTTTTACTTAAAAGATTTGGGTTGAGTGACCAGTTATAACCCCTATGCCTTCTTGTGTCTTTTAAATCTTTAGAAAATTTTAACGAAATTTTTGAGTGATCTGATAGATGACGAGTATGTATAACCACCACTGGTTCTAAATTCGTTAGTGCTTTAGATATCAAAAAGTAATCTATTCTAGCCCACATTTTGTGGCATGGTGAATAGAAGGTGTATTTATTTGCATTATTAATATCTTGTGAATAAGAAAAGGGTTATATAATTGTAAATCTTTCTTAAAATTATTTAATGCTATTCCGGCCTGCTTATTAAATGCTCTCTGTGGACAAGACCTATCCAACTTTGGATTTTGATAGGTATTCCAGTCCCCACCCACAACAAAATAATAACCATCATATTGTGTTAATATTGGATATAATGATGCTATGAAACTGTGTTGATCATTACATGGGGCATATATATTCAAAAGTAGGATAGGTTTATCAAATGCATTATCCGATAAAATCACATAACACCATCGCCCATTTGGATCCACTTTGGAGTCTAAAATCCTATCTTTGTATTGGGTTTTGATAATTATAGCCACTCCCGCACTGTTTGTCTTACCTTCTTTTTTTTTCTTTTTTTTTTAAAACAAGTTTATTGTTTTTAACATACAAGAAAATATCATAACAATTTTATACAAGTAATTAAAATAGGTATGATTATAACATTCAACAAAACAACCAAAGTATTTACAAAGACATCCACTACAATCAGATCAATTAAACTAAAATACCATGTTATTGAAGTTAAGATTTGTTTAACAAGTTTTGTAAATTATCCCATACAATATAATAAGATGTTTTTCTATTAGTTCTTAACATCACTGTATTGAATTCCATATGGCACACTATATTCATAACATTTTTAAATTCATTGAACGAAGGAGGTATATCTGAAATCCAATTTCTGGTTATTATTTTTCTAGCCACTGCTAGGATAGACCATAACAAGGGAAGCTTAACCTTTTTAACACTTTGAGGTACAGGTGTGTTGAATAATATAAGGGATTTAGAAATAATAAAATTATCTGTAAAAAGAGCCTGCAAAAATTCATTAATTGACTTCCAATATTCTTTCAATTTTATACAGTCATAAAACATATGAGCCCAGTCTGCATTAATTTCTATATTGCATCTTTTACATAGATTATCTTTATTATTTATTTTATTCATCATCAAAGGTGTATAAAAGGATCTATGTAAAAATTTCCATGTAAAAAGTCTCCAGACAATGGAAGACATAGTTTTATAGGCAGAGTCCAATATATATTGTTTATCTTGTTGATTTGGTGGATCACCATTAATGGAAATGAAATAATTCCAGTAGGTATTTACACTGTAAAAAGTTTCTTGTCTGATAATTTTATGTATGTATGAAAGTTTACCTTTATCAGAAACTTTATGTTGTAAATTTGATATCAAGTAATCAATCAATGTTGGGACAGATTCTTTAACTGTTATAGACATTAGATCTATTTTATCAATGAGATATTGCCTAAAGGTCTGAACCTCTAACCAGCAAGTTTCTCTTAGATCAAATTCTTGTTTTAAGAAATCTAGATTTTTAACTTTATTATCAGATATCAACTGATACCAGTACTTTAGATCATTATCTGTAGTTAAATGAGATCCTTCAGAAGTGGATGACAAAAGCATACCCCGAGTATACATTATAGGGAATATAATAAAATTCCATTCTTTATATTTAGGATGCATGCATATAAAGTTACGATAGCTAATAATAATGTTTAATGGGTAACTAACTATATGTTTAGGTGTAATAGGTGAGGTACAAAATTCTTTTAGTAACCATAACATGGAGTTATTTACAATCATATTTTTATGTGTTAAAGAGATTTTCATGAAGTGAATACTAATTATCTCCCAGTAATCTTTCCATTTTGCAACATATGACTGATCTATTAATAAAGTAATAACTTTTATAATAGAAGAGATAGTATATAAATTGAAGTCTGGAAAAGAAATACCCCCTTGAGACCAACTATTAGTATGTTTCTTTAAAGCAATCCTAGGTCTATTAGGTGCCCATAGGAAATTTAACATTAGTGTATTCAATTTCTTGATAATTATTTTGTAGGTGGAAGTATTATTGATTGTATTAAGTATAATATCTTGGGAAAAATTATCATTTTAATAATTGTAAGTCTCTTCCATAGTAAAACATATTATTCCAGGTATTAAAGAGATTTTGTATATTAAGAAGACAGGCATTATAATTATTATGTATAATAGATTTAATGTCTTTAGATAATATTATACCTAAATAAGTTATCTGACCTGAATTGGGTACATATTTAGTAAAATCATTAATGAGAACATTTTTTCGTGCATATATAGGTAGTATTTTAGTTTTTTCTTCATTAAATAGTAAACCAGAAATACTTTTAAAATTTATCATTTTATCAAACAGAGACTGCATAGAAGAATTAGATCCTGCTGATGTAATTAGAACATCATCTGCAAAGAGTTGAATTTTAGATGTTGTATTTTCATCTATTTCAAATCCCTCTATGTCCGTACTGTTTCTGATCAAATTAGCCCAAGCCTCCATTAAAGTGAATAATAGTGGAGAGAGTGGACACCCTTGTTTTGTACCTTTAAAGATTGGTATTTTTTGTGAGACATATGTTCCTATCTTAATATAAGCCAATGTGCCTCTATATAAATGCTCAATTAGATTTACAAATGCTTCTGAGAAGTTTGTGCACTTCAGTAAGGTAAACAGGTAGTCCCAACGTACTGAACCAAACGCTGAGCTTATATCAAGACTAATAAGAGTTAAATCTTTCTTTTTCCTATTTGCAAAATCAATTAATGTTAGAGTTCTCCTTATGTTATCAAAAGTATTTCTATTTACAATTAAGCCTGTCTGATCTATATCTATAATGCCAGGGATGATTGTCTTCAATCTATCAGCAAAAATACTCATAATCATTTTATAATCAACATTAAGTAATGAGATGGGTTGATATGAAGTACATCTAGTTGGATCTTTATTAGGTTTTAAGATTGGCGAAATAAATGTATATTGCCAAGATGGGGGGGTTATTAATTCATTTTGGGCCAAAATAAAAACCTTATGTATTAATGAGTATGTACTTTTAGAAAGGATTTTATATATCTCTGGTATAATACCATCATTACCTGGTGCTTTGTTTGATTTAAGCTTGTTTATTTGTGTAACAACCTCTGTATATGAAATACTTTTATCCAATAGTTTAATCTGTTGTTTATTAAGTTTTTTATTCATGTTTGTGGTTATAAATTCCCTTATTTTATCTTTAGATTCCATGTTAATGTTATTATGATTAATTTTGTGAAAGTGATTTCTGAATTCATCTAGTATTTCTGATAGACTAGAAACATTCTTCTTTTTCTTTAGAGAAAAGATTTCTTTGATGTGATTTTGCTTATTTAACCTTTTGTTTTTGTTTTAAGTCTATGTAAGTATTTGGGGCTTATTGAGTAAGACAAAAACTTGTATTTCTCTAAAGTTATTTTAACTTTATGAGTTAAAATTTCTTTGTATTTCTCATTTAGTTTGTTTATTTCTTCAATGACTTTCTTATCCATAATATTTTCTTTATTATTATGTTTATAAGAATCTAGTTTACTTTGAATATCTAACAATTCCTTATCCCAAGATTTCCTTTTATTATTATACCATCTGATACTTTGTCCATATAAATATGATTTTAAAGCATCCCATACATAAACAATGGAAACTTCTGGAGTATTATTTATATCTAGAAAATGTTGTACTTCTGAAAGTATATATTCTGTATAGTCTTTTAATTGAGTTAAGTATGCTGGTATCCTTTTGATCTGAACATTGTGAGTATTTTTATCATGAACTCAAAACAATTGAATTATGATCAGATATAGGACATGAAATGATTTTAGAGTTAATTAATTCTGTTACCATCTGGTTAGAAATAAAGACTCTATCTATTTTTGAATAAGTTTTGTACCTGTTAGAAAAAATGTATACGGTAATGATTTTGAATCTATCTGATTATTAATATCATTTAAATGATAAGAATTAGCAAAATCCTTAAATGTTTTGCATTAGATGTAATTTTCGTTTTTCCTATAGTGGTAGTGTCATTTTCATGTAATATACAATTAAAGTCACCAGCTAAAATAATATCTCCTATAGAGAATGATATGATCTTATCAAGATGGTATTTCACTGTATTAATACCAATTCCAGGTATCCAATATATATTGATTAATGTATAAGTCTTCCCATTAATTTGTATTGTAACCATACAAAACATTCCTTTATCATCTTGATAAGACTTAATAGTTTTAGGAATGGGCATACTTTTATTCCATAAAATAGCCACTCCTCTTTTTCTGAGTGTACTCTGAACTAACCAATACTGTATATTTGTTTGTGGCTAGTTTATCAATATCTTTTTTCAAGAGATGTGTTTCTTGTAGGAAGACTAAGTTGGCCTTATGTAAATTAATGTATCTTATTAGGCTTGCCCTTTAGACGGATTATTCAGTCCATTAATGTTTAAAGAAATTCCTTTTAGAGAAGTCATTTGGCAATTTTAAAACATAGAAAACTTATGATTAAAATAACAATTAACAAAATAAGTAATATTATACCTCCTCCTTTAGGTGTACCTTTAGATATAGCTGTATTTATTGAGTCTCTTATGGGATTTTGTATAAGATTTAATTTTGTTTGTAGTGACAATGAGCTTACAAAGTGTACTGTGGATGTCAGAACTATATACATACAACAGTGAACAAGAAAAAATAATGTAAGGATTAAACCTTGCACCCAGCCTGGAGTTAAAAACTCCAACTTAGAGTAGTACATACTACTCAAGTTAACCCCCTACCCTAAGCAGCAGTACCTCAGCTGCCACCTTATCAATTTAATACTTGTTATATTTAACTTAAATTAATACGTTTCAATTAGATTATCTGGTAAGACAAAACTACACATTTGATAAAACAGCATCATATATACTAAGAGAAACCATTTTTTTTTTAATTATTCATACTACTATATACATCTATTTAATATAATACATTTATATTCAAATAGTATTCAAATAAACTTGATATTAGGAACCAAGAAGAGAGAGAGAAATAAAAGACGTGTGAGAGGAAGCGGGAGTGAAAGAAAGAGAGAAGAAAAAAAAAAGGAAGGACATATCTACACATTAATTTATTCAAAGTTTATAAAAATACGTTCTAATGTTCAATTAGATCAATAACTTTGGCTAATATGATTCATACATTACATATATTAAGATGTATCTATATTCTGTCATGTAAATGCAGTTAACAGCTTCGAAAAGACTTTAAATTACTTGTATCAGAGCCTTTTTCTTATACTTATTATTGTCAGTAGAATAAAATATTATATTTATAGGTATTGCTATAAATCATACTGCATAGTTAAGCAAGTTCTCAAAAACACTTGCTTTATTGTGAAGAAAGCCATCAGTGTTTTGTATATCTAAGCTGCTGCTTTAAAATATGTCAGATGACAACTTCTTCCAGAATAGAGTCATAAAGTTATTTATGCTTGTCAATCATATAAATCAAATGAATCATAGCAGTGTATAAATTTAAATCATAGTTTTTTTACATACATTAATAAGCTGCAGTCAAGTGAACTTTCAAAAACACTTGTATAAAAGTTTCACTTTCTATGCCTTCTAAAAAATTACATTTGCTTACTATGAGAAACTTCATCATTCAAAATCATTGTAACTTACATATTTTATAAATTATAACATAAATAACTAAGTAATTATATAAAATAACTCACATTTAAATGATAAAGAGTTCATATTCCATCGCAGAGTCGCATATGGAGCAGTTCTACTTCCTGGTTGAGTGTTCTTCATGAATCTGCGATGTGTCAGCATGAATTCTGGGGTCAAAGTTCAAATTGACTGCTTTCAGCTTCTCTGCGTGAGTTCTGAGTGTTGAAGCTTTTAAAACAACTCGAGGACACTGTTCACGAGTAACCCCACATCCCCCCCTTGCTCTTTAAGATTTTAGATTTTTTGTTAAAAACAAGTGAAACAAGTGACTTACATTCATTAGCAGTATAAGAAGCTAAACATAGCAAAACCTTCACAAAGCACTTATTATTACAGCCTCTATGAAAGTGAAACTAAACAGCCCAAAGTTAATTATGATGTGACAGAACAGATTATTTTTAATTCAATTTTTTATACAAATCTTATTATTTACTGTACCTGTATGATCAAAAGAATGTCAATATATTAATATGAAAGAGAATAAAGAGAAAGAACAGAGAAAAGAAAAAAAGAAAAGAAAGTAGGAAAAAAGAGAAGATAAAAAATAAAAATGTAAAAGGAAAGTATAAAACAGTGGAATAATATTACTTGTTGTTTATATTAATAAAGATGGAAATGAAACATACTATTTACTATTATTTAGTTCTAATTATTATTAATTAAAGCATGACATATTATTTGTGAATAAGCATAAGCAATATAATTAAGAAAGTATAATTAGCAATAGCATTTAAACAGCATATAAACTTTTTACAAGAAATAAATAAATTATCATTCCATTTATCATATTCTCATCACATTTCTCTCTCTGCCCTCCCCCACCCCTTACCCACTGCATAATCTAAATAGAATGTTATTGTTTAAAATAAAAAAAAAGAAAAGAAGAGAGAAGAAAGAAAGAAAAAAAAATGTATCAAGTTACTGACCTTAATTCTCTTTGTCAGAAAGAGAAACATATTGAATGATAGCTTGTTATTAGTTCCTCAGATATTTTGATTGCTTATGAGACAAAACAGCTCTTTGTACACAGAAAATAATTTTGATTAAATCCTTTTCAGAATATTTGTGGCTTTCTGAAAATGCAGAAACTATATTTAAAAAGATTAATAATGAAGAAAATTAAAGTGAGAGAAAAAAAAAGAACATGTCATTAGTTTTTTAGTCTCTTCTTCTCTGAAGTCTTCCACGAAGTTTCATTTGCCAACCTCTTTAATGAAGGACTAGCCCATTCCATTTCCTCTATTTTATCCAGAATCTTATTTTTTTTGATAAACAGCAATGCAGAGTCTAAGTCATCAAAAATTTTAGGACTATCAGGAAGGAAGATTTTTAGCTTGGCAGGAAACAGAAGGTAGGTTTTAAACTGTGCTTTTTTAAGCTCCTTTATTAATGGCAGAAAGACTTTTCTTTTAGTAATTACCAAGGAAGAATAGTCATTATCAAAATGCACAGTTGTCTCATTAATTTTAACAGGAGCTTTAGCCCAAGTAGATTTAAGAACCATTTCTTTATCAGAAGATGATAGAAATCTGACTATAACTGATCTAGGATACTTTTTGTTAGAGTTAGTATTAGCTATAGATCTATAGGCTCTTTCAATACCAAAAGAGAAAGCTTCTGGTAAGTTTAAAGTTTTAGGGAGCCATGTTGTTAAAAAAGAAGTAATATTGTTACCTTCAATATTTTCTGGCAGTCCAAAAATCCTAATGTTATTGCGCCTAGATCTATTTTCCAGGTCATCAAGCTTTGTTTGTAGATGTGTATTTTGTTTCAGCAAAAACTCAACGTTGATTTTCCTCTTCTTGGATTCTATTTTCCATGTCATTTACAGCCTCTTCTATGCTTGTCATCTGGATCTTCTGTTGTTGCAAGTCTATATGTAACAAGTCTATTTGTTTTGTAGTTTTTTCTATGAAGGTATCAATTTTAGTATCCAGTTTATCCATCTTGGCAGTAAGTTGCTGGATTGTAGTTATCAGAGACTGAAGTTCTTTTTTGATGCTGGAGTCTTGAGAATTTGTCTTACTGGACCTCATTTCAGACACAGAAACTGACAGGAAAATTTCCAAAGTGATTTCTGACAGGAATATTGTTAAAATTTCCTTTCTTTTTTAGATATAGTTCAAGAAATATATAAAACAAACATATTTAGAAAGAAAATTACTTCATAAATTAATTTTTTAAGTAATTAATTCCTGTCAGTGCAGTGAAATTGGTGGAGCTGAAGAAATCTGCTGCTATCCTGTGTTCATCCTTGGCCACGCCCCCCCATTTGTCTTACCTTCTGATGTCACTAGCTCTCTAATCCAGTTCTTTTTTCTAATATCATTCCATTGTTCACTCATCAAATGTGTTTCCTGTAGAAATACAAACAGTGCTTTGTCCTGTAATAATATGTGTAGCAACAGCTTTCTCTTCTTCAAATTCTGGAGCCCTTTAACATTCCATGAGTTCAACTCCCACATTCGCAGGTCTTGGTATCAGATAACAATATAAGAGGGGAATTATCAAATTGACATGTATTGACTGTACACTATATCTAATCTGGAAGCATTTCCTACATCCCGTCCCTAACCAGTGCTTACCCACTTTACCCCTGGACCAGGATTTATATAGGTCTTGTATAAGAGAAAATATAAACAAGGTTAAATACACCAACACATTGAAAAACTTCAGGTAATAACATTTAAAACATTTCCTAAACATACAACCTATATATTCTTGCATATCTACATCAAAGTCTAAACTACACATTCCCTACCAAACACCGCTACTTAACTACAGCTTTGGTTTAACTATTAGTTAAACAAATCTCATTTCTAAAGTTATTACTGTGTAAAGGAAAGTTTTAGTAGATTGGGTACTTATTTTATCCTACCTTAAGTATCTGTTTTGTTGCAATCATTATGTACATAAACTTTTTACAGAAGAGAGGAGAGAAAAAAAAAATGCATCCTACATTTTAAATCTGTACCCTACACAGTGCCTGCCACTCACTGCATATAGTAAAAAAAAACTATTTTGGTTCACACCTATAAAAGAAGAAAAAAATAGTAAAAGTACATGTTATTATGTGCTTTAAGTACATACTGTAATGTTATTTCGTTATAAAAAGAACATTAACATATTATTTTCAGTTCTCTTTGTCTTCTTAAGCCAGGAAACCATCAGAAATACTCACGACGGGGGACCTCTTTCACAGCAGGACCACAGGAAGTATTACATCCAAATCGACACTCTCAGTTGAAATCCAGGCATTTCCTGTTTACCACACAATGGAAATAGACCTTGGAGGCCATAAAAGTCTGGAAACCAGACAGCAGACCCTCAGATTAGCATAAACAAACAGTTTTATTGCTTTTTCAGAGGCCTGAACAGTTTAGTGAAGAAACAAAGGATTAGAAAAGCCTTGAGGTAAAATACATGCTGGATCTGACTACAGGAACATGCCAGTCTCAATTGAAGTTCTTTACAGCCCTCTGATGCAGGTAGAACTTTAAAAACTTTCAGAAACACTTATTTTGCCTGATTTTTATTGGAAACAGAATATTTAGTGCCATCCACCATAAATGTAAGCATATTGGGGTATTTCATCTGGAATTTCATTTGTTTATCAATCAGAAATTTACAGTAAGCAGATAAAGACTGTCTAGCCTGCCTTACTTGTAATGGTAAATTTTGAGCCAGAAATATTTTAACATGTTTCCACATTCCACATGAAAACCACAGTGAAAAACTTCTCTAAAGCAAATTTCACACTCCTCAAAACCGAGGTGGAATCCTTCAAAGCCCCCGGGCCTGTGGAAAATACGGCCCAGACCGCAGAATCTTTTATAAATGCATTCTATGAACACCTTCAGGAATGCATGGATCATGCAATCCCAAATAAAACCAAGACCCAATCCTCCAAAGGCAGACGACCTGTCTGGTGGACCCCAGCCATAAACAAACTATACAATAGAAGGAGGAAGCTACTACATGATAGAGCAAAATCCCAAAAAGGGAAGGCATCTCTGATCAGTATTAGCAAAAACTAAGGGCACTCATAAAATCGTCAAAGGCCAGCTTGAGAGAAAAATTGCACAGGACACTAAAGATAATCACAAGGCTTTCTTTAGTTATGTTAGGAACCTGGGTGGGAATTCACAGATATGCTCAGAATTAGTCAAAATGACAAAAATACACTGATCCCTCAGACATTGCCAACATCCTAGCTGACAGGTTCAGCGCAAACTTCTCCCTCCCCACCAAAGGGCAAATATCTATCCCAGCAGAGAGCTTCCCCCCCCCCGACATCTCAGATGCTCAGGTGGGAGCCGCCCTCTCCAAAGCAAAAAACACAGCATCAATGGGACCAGGCGGTGTCCCAGGCTGCGCCCTACATGAACTCCAAGAAGAGCTAAACCCAAACATAAAACTACTGTTCAATCTCAGCCTTACTACAGGATATGTACCCAAAGAGTGGTGTACAGCAACAGTGGTCCCTCTCCACAAAGGTGGTGCCTCAACGGACCCTGGAAACTATCGCCCCATAAGCCTGACTAGCTTGGTCTGCAAAGCTATGGAAAGGATCATTATGGACCTCATAAATAAAGATATTGGGGACCTACAGACACTGGATCCCACCCAGTTTGGCTTTGTTAAGGGCAGATCCTGCCTCTTAAACCTGGTTGACGTCTTTGAAACAGTCACCAAGGCCATTGACAAAGGGAAGGTGGTCCACACAGCCTATCTGGACCTCGCAAAAGCCTTCGATACAATACCCCACTCGGGCATTATAGATAAGCTCACCAGCTTAAATATAAACCCCTATGTCACTAGATGGGTTGCAAACTGGCTCAAGGACAGAACCCACATGGTTAGAATTGCTGGAGCCATGTCAGACTCCAAACCAGTTACAAGTGGCGTCCCACAAGGCTCAGTCCTGGGACCTTTCTTGTTTGGTATATATTTCTCGGAGGTACAGGCCAACACGGAAGGACTGTGGCTGACCAAGTTCGCAGATGACTGCAAACTGGGTGCCATAATCGACTCTCCAGCCAACACAAGCATCCTCCAAAAGGGCCTCATAGAAACAGACAACTTGTGCCAGAGCCATGGCCTCAAGCTAAATGCCAAAAAGTGTATAGTCATCCCCTTTGGCAAAAACAAAGTGCCCACAAATTACCACATAGGTGGTAATCCATTAAGTACAGAAGAAGTCATTAGGGACCTGGGGACCCAAGTTGATAGCAATCTCTCATTTGACAACCACGTGGCCAAAGTGGTTAGAAAAACATTTTATATAGCCCACCTAATCATGAAGGGATTCACATCTAGATTAGGGGAGGTTATCGTGCCTCTTTACTCATCCCTCATCAGGCCCATAATCGAGTACAATGCCCTTTTGGGATGTACCTTACCAAACACCTGCAGCAACTGGAAAGACCCCAAAAGTACCTCACCAAGAGGATCAAAGGGCTCAAACAGATGCCATATGCTGCCCGGTTAAAGAAACTCCTGCTCTACTCAGTGGCATACCGACTGCTCAGAGGTGACCTGTGCCTGGCGATAAGGCCATGTCCAACCCGAATTAAGGGACATGCTGCACCTCAAAAATCCAAATCCTATCGAGCTACACGCTCGAGAGACTTGAACCTCAGCACTGAAATAAATAGGACATGCTGGAGGGACAGATTCATAACCCAGAGGCTCCCTTCACTATGGAATAAAATCCCAGTCCAGGTTAGGCAGAGTCCCTCATTGACTCTCTTCAAGAGGAATCTTGATGAATGGATGGGAGATCATAGGTTTACCGGGTATCACTTCTGTGTCACTGTTAGACAGAGGCACAGTATACTAACTCTCGAAAAGGGCATAGCAAAATTAATTTAAAATGGGTGGCGAAAGCCAAACATACTCTGGCTAGGCTTATAAATGCCCTAGGGCAGATAGCCTAGTATGAACCTATGAACCTATGAACCTATGAACATAGCCACCATTTTTTTTTTTTTGCAGTAAACAGTATTTTGCTAACATCTTGAAAGTTCAATATCTTAACATATACAGGTCTAGGCATAGTAGAAGCTTGTACCTCTCTCTCAGCGCTCTGTGTGCCCTTTCTATTACAATCTGTTTCACCCCATCAGCATCATTTAACAGGATTTCAAATATTTGTGTTATAGCTGGTATTAGCTCTGCATACTGGATGTTTTCAGGGATTCCTCTTATAATAATATTATTTCTTCTAGACCTTGCTTCTAAATCAATAAGTTTATTTTGCATGGCTTGTACATCCACATCACATACCTTTGATTTTTTCTCCAGCATGTCAATTTTGTCCTCTATTTCAGAAATTCTGGTCTCAGTTTTGTCCATTCTCTGAAGCAATTGATTGCATAAAACTCCAAATGTTTGTATTTGTGAGGTCAAGTCCTTTAGAGCTTCCTGTATAGGTAGTAAAGCGTGTTTGATATCCTCCATGTTTAGTGGCTGATCAGTCCTGGATCTAGTTTCTGGTTTCTGTTGTTCCTGCTATCTAGTAATCCTTTGTTTTTTTGCAGTTACATCCTTTACTGGCGACTGTAGTTCTGACAACTTTGTCTTAGTAGTAGTTATTTCCATGGTTCTTCCTTGTTGCAAGATTTTTCTTTCCCCAAGCAGAAAGGCAATGAGTCTATTTATAATTCTTTTTTTTTTACTTCAAAATGTTGCATTTATTTTACAAATCTTCTAGTCATACATGAAAAACAGAATTGAAAATAATATATTTCAATTGTATTTGTGAAGTAAAATCCATGAAATTAATTACAATAAATATTTTAACCATTATATGTGTCAACAAAACTATAACACAACAAATAACTTCATAACTCAAACCTAAAAAGAAAAGTGAAACTATTTACAATGGTGCATATCAAAATAAGTGATGTATTTTATATTGTTGTAAAATAATTCAGCCTAATGTACATCTGTATAAATCTTCTCCTGTATTTCCATTATTGTCTGCCAGTTGTTGTAGTGTCAAGTAATTATGTTAGTTCTGTTCTTTAAAGTTGAAATTTCCATTCTTCTGTCAAAGCAAGATTTTTGAATTCTTTGAAGGGTGGAGGTATAGTAGATTTCCAGTTAGTTATTATGATCTTCTGTGCTACAGCAAGTAAAGTCCATAGAACTGAATATTTTTTTAGGAACACACTTAGGTATAGGGGAATTAAACAAAAGTAGAGATTTGATTAAATTAAAGTTATCATTGTAAACAATCTGAAAAAAATAATCAATGCTATTCCAGTACTCTCTAAGACTTGTACAATTATAAAACACGTGCTGCCAATCTGTCTTTTATTCTATTCTGCATCTCCAACATTTCTCTTCCTTTGTAAACATTACAGCTAACCTGTGTGGAGTTATAAAACTCATATGTAAAACTCTCGAAGTAAATAATTGCCATTTAAGTAATAATGTAGTATATTTTGAAGATTTAAGCATTATTTATTTATCTTTTTTTTGTTAGTAGATGTCAATGTATTGATATAAAATAATTCCAATATGTCTTCTTATAATAGATTTTTATTTTCTTAACAATTTTATAAATATTTGACAAATAACCATTGCCTTGAAGAGGTTGATTAATAATAATGAGCATATAGTCTGATATATTAGGTTTATGCTGTCTAATGGATAACTGCATTATTTCTATTTTATTTATAATATATCAAGGTCTGCAGGGATAACCACATATTTTTTGTCTATATTAAATTTATTTATTATTTGATTGACATAAACAATCTTATCCTAATCTAATCATTGATCCCAGAACAAAATTTCCCTTTTTTTTAATATGTTCATCCTATGAACTTGCATAGTCTCTAAATTATTGGATGTAAATGCCATAGGAAAAAAGAAAAACAGTCAGGAATTAATGTTAAGGTCTTTATTGACAAAATTTTTAAAATTTAATATTGCTAGATTTATGTACATAGATGGAGCTGTACTTGTTTTACTTTATAATATATAATCCTTAAGCATCCAATACATTGGATTGTGTAGTATAGATAAATGTTCCCACATCTGATTTTGTATAATTTCTAAACAAATGTGCTTTGTAATTGTTTCCATATAGATGTGCAAGAAGAATTTAACCATAATGTTATATGTTTAACTATGGAGGAAAGTATGTACGTCTCTATATCTGGTAAATTTATTCACTCATCTTCCCAATTCATTAACTGATTATTCAAGGCTATTCTGGGTTTGTTTGGAAACCATAAGAAGTATAAAATCATTTTATTATATTTCTGTATATATTGTTTGGGGGGGAGAAATAACTTGTATTAGGTATAGTATCTTGTGAAAAATTATTGATTTGATCAAATATAATCTGTCTACCATTGTAAATATGTACTTATTTCAGTTATCTATCATTAATTGTATTTTATCTAATATCAAATTGTAATTAAATCTAATTATATCTTTTAGATCATCTGATAAGTAAATACCTAAATAATGAATTCTAGATAGTTCACCACACAAAAAGAATATATATCCAAAAAACGACCCAGCCAGTAAATCCAATAATTTATTTTTGTAATAACAAAACTTGACTTTTCCAGTGCCTCGGCAAAAGCCTTTAACAGAGTATACCAATACCATTTCTCATTTCTTTTTATATAATAAAAACAGCACTGATAAAACAATTAAGAACAACTCATTACAAGAGCCATTTCCAATTAAGCTCTCTATTTAACCCGTTAGGATACAGAGTGTTAAATTTTAAAATAAAAAGTGCTTCCTTCCATTGCAATTTATTTTTTAGGCACATACCTCTTTCACAATACACTTTTTCTAAAATAGTGCCTTTTAACTTATTCCCATCACTGTTATGGTACATTTTAAAGTATAAACCTAAAGGACTTTCCACTTTTTCATTTTTAATGTTTCTTAAATGTTCTAAAAATCTAACTCGGAAACTATGTTTAGATTCCCCTATATAAAACAAATTACATTCACATTTAAGAACATAAATAATTTCTTCCATCACACAACTGTACCTATCATTCAAATTAAATTTCTGTCCATTGATTCTATCAAAAGAATTTACTGTATAATTGCATATACTGCAATGATATTTAGAACATTTTTTGTTAATGTGCTTTATTTATTTATTTATTTATTTTTTGCTATTTGTAAGTAAAATGTTTGTTTTATTTTCATTAAACTGTACTCTAAAAATGCTTTGGAAGACATATATTGAATTGAATCAGGCATGCAGTGAATTATTGGAGTCGGACAGTGTTAAAAGTATGTCATCTGCAAACATTTATAGTTTCATATTTAATGTTTTAGTTATTTCTACTCCTTTAGTTTTAGCATTTAATGTGACATTGTTTGCAAAAGGTTCTATCAAAAGAGCAAATAGAGGTAATAAGGGGCTTCCTTGTTTGGTTCCTTCCATAATATTAATAAATCCTGATCTATATGATCCTAATTTAACATAAGCTCGAGTATTCTCATAAAGAGATTTTAAAAGAGTTGAAAAGCTCATCAGCAATTTATCTATATTTCTGATTTTATTGTGGTCAATTACTGTTATTATTCTTTTAATAATGTCATTGGTATTTCTTCCTTTTATAAAACCTGTTTGATCTTCATGTATTATTATAGGGAGAAAATGTTTAATTCTGTTTGCAAAGATTGCCATAAACATTTTGTAGTCTATATTTAGTAATGTTATGGGTCTATATGATTTACAATATATTTAATCTTTGGTTTAATTATTGGAGATACTAATAAATATTTCCATGATGGGGGATATTAATGGCTTCCTTGACTGTGGTATAAACTTTTATAAGCAAAGATAAAGGTTGTCTTGACATTCATTTATGCATTTCTAGCAATATCAGGTCATGGAGCCTTATTTGTTTTAAGCTTACTAATTTTTTATTTCAATTCTGTCATTGTAATTGGTTTATTTATATTTTCTATGTGTTGTGTTAATCTGGTATGAATATTTTTATTAATAAATCTTGTAATCTTAGCTGAAGAAATCAAAGGATTTGCAGAATTAAGTGTGTTATAATTGAGTCTAAAGGCTTCTAGAATGTTATTCAAATCAGTAGCTTTCTTTTCAGTATGTGTATTATAAATGCCTTTTATATGCTTAGAGTTAATGATTTTTTTTAGTTCTGTTTGCTAGTTGTCTTTGATTATCAGGATTCATAGAATATGATTTTAATTTGATTTTTATAGATTAATCATAGTTTTATGATGAAGTATTTTGTTATATTTGTTGTTGAGTTGAATAATTTCTGATACTAAATCAGAACTTCCTTTTTGTATTTCTAATTTGATTTTATTTATTTTATTTTGCATTTCCATCATATCTTTATTCCATGTTTTCCTTTTATTGATATACCATGATAGCATCTTGCCATAAATATATGCTTTTAGAGAATCCGAACTAGAAATTTCTGATATATTTTTAGTTATATTTATTTCAAGAAATGTATTCATTTCATTCATATAGAATTCCTTAAAATCTGTCAGTTTTGTTACATATGATTGTATTCTAGTTATGGGTATTGATTGGGGTCTATACACCACATGGAATGGTGACAAGTTCAAACGCCCTTTTTTCAAACCTAAACGTCCAAAAACCCTAAACAGCAAACTCATGGAACAGCAATTTTTTTTTTCAGGGAAAAAAATCGCTGCTCCATGTAAAAAAAATCACAACTTTAAAACAAACTGAAGTGGGGGGCTTCACTCCCCACACCCCCAACATGTAGGGCTGTGCCCCCATACCCCCTACTTAAATATACCAACTCTGAGATTGCACTACAGTGGAGGAAATAGCAAAGCCCTGAAAATGGCCCACCAATTTTTTCCCTGGGAAAAAAATCGATGTTCCGTAACTTTGCGGTTTAGGTCTTTTGGACTTTTCGGTTCGAACAAAGGGTGTTCGAACTTATCACCATTCTATGTGGTGATATACCTGTTGATTGTATTGAGTCAAGTTCCAAGTCAAATGTTAATGCATTATGATCTGATAAAGGGAGGGTTATAACTTTAAACCTTTCTAGTTTAGTTATTAAATCATTTGATATGTATACTCTAACTATTCTAGAGTTAATTTTATGTCTATATGAATAAAAGGTAAAAATAATGAATTTGGATCTGGAAATATATTAATGTGTTTAATAATTACTGTATCTATAAACTTTCTAAGAACTTTTGAAGTAAAATATGTTTTCTTTTTACATTTCATGTTAGTATTTTGTTCATCCATAATGCAATTAAAATCATCTGCCAGTTTTAGGCTACTTTTTGTAAGATATATTATTTGCTCTAAATGATGGCTGACTGTGCTTATTCCAACTCTGGGGATCCAGTATATATTTACCAGTGTATACATTTTCCTATTTATTTCTAATGTTACCAAACAAAACATTCTTGAAGTATCTTGATAAGTATTTATTATTTTAGGAGCAAGCAAAGTGTTTTTCAATAGTATAGCTACTCCTCTTTTTGTTTAAATTGGGGACTAGTCAATATAGTATAATTATTAGAATTTAATTTGTCCTTGTCCTCTTCTAAAAGCTGTGTTCCTTGAAAGAAAACCAAGCGTGGGTTATGTAAGTTTATATATTTTAATAAACATTTTATTTTAATGTTATTATTTATACCATTGACATTAATTGACAAACACTTCATATTTTAAAAATGACTTTGGAATTATATAAATGTATACTTCCATATCATATGCATTTTAACAAATGTTATTTGTGAAGATATTATTTCATAGCATATTAATAGAATTTGTATTTTTATAAAAGGCACTGATATTCCAAATAACATAAAACATCTAAATTTACCTACATTAAATATACATTTAACAATCAACAACATGAGGTATAATACCTCTTGCTGGATAGTTCAACTATACAGGCAAACTCTTTAACTATCACTATTACACATTTCCTATAGCTTTCTAAGTATTTTCGTCTGTAAATATGCTATAATTATTATAAATATTTAATATTCAGCATGTTTCAGGGCATAAGGAATTTTGTAGTAGTTAACAGTATCCAATTATACATGTTTTAAAGCTTAAAGTAATATCCATGAAGCTATATACACATAATAAGAATCATATCTCTCTACCAGAAACAACTTTCATAAGAATATTATATTTAAAAAGTATATGTTTCAAAGTAAACAATCATCCACTCATAGTAAAGTCCTTGTTGAATTATATTTCTAAGATTTAAAAGATCAGTTCTTGTACAACTTTAAGTCCAGCATATTCTTTCATGTTCAATAATGACCTGTTATATCCTATATAAAGCATAAACCTATAATTGCTATACTATATTAATTTAGATTGAAATGTTAAGATGTTATGTGATCAAATTAGGTGTATTTCTCATTTCCACTATCAGTCTTTATTCAGTACATATATTGATTTCAGTTCATGTTATGTTTATTTTAATACTAGCTTTTATAAGTGTGTCCATTTACTTACTACTGCATCCTGTTTAACTTCTAAATATCTACTACTTTTTCATAGCAGTATAAGCATTCTGCATTCTCACCTTATACACCTTATTTAAAAGATGTTATCTGCAATACTTTCGCAATTTCTGCATTTTGACCTGAAGTATATAGGTTTATTATAGATATTCAAAATACAGATGTGGCTTAGTATTTAATATCAGCAATTTCTTGTTATTGTATTACTTAGTATTGTTCATTATTTATCTAGTTAATTATTACCAAATGACTAATTTCCTATACTATTGGTATAGGAATTATTTTTCTATCAGGTCATTTTCCTTTATGATGCTTTATATTAGCTATATATGATTCCATAGTTTTATATATATATATATATATATATATATATATATATATATATATATATATATATATATGTGTGTGTGTGTGTGTGTGTACAGATTCAATACAGAAATATCATCACTTGTGTATACAAGTGTTTTATATAAATATATTTGAGGCTGTTGGTACTGGCTTCTTTAGTTTCTCAAATGTTTATCTATTAACAATTACCTAGTATTCATTCATACAAAGTTCACAAGTTATGTACAATAGTAAAACCAGCCCAATAAAGTGTATATTTAAATTTAACTAAACGTATCTATATGACTTTATTTCCTCACTTTTTCATCTGTGTTTAAGTACTTGCATATATTTAATATTTTCTTAATCAGTAAATGTTATAACAGGATCTTAATGAATGTATTATTTTATTGCAATAACCAAAATAGAATCATAACATATTATTTAAAAGCTTGACTGTGTCATAAATCATTACAATAAATATTCTTTAAAGTATTCTGAATGTAAACAGAAAGTATAACCTCCCATAAAGTTGTCTGCTTATATTTTGAACAAGGATTCTGCTCTCATCGATTTCACATCAGGTCCATGTTTACTGTATTTTAAAACTAGAGCTTATTCTATTTCCCTAGTTCCCAAAATAAAGATTTATTTTAATGTTCTCTTTTCTTTTTTATTTGTTTCTTAAATGTGTATCTGTTTTGAAGTTAAGGATTATCTATTACTTTATTTTCATTTTCAAAGACGTAAGCCATTCTGTTAATAATATGTATTTTATATGTATCTTAACTGTAACAGTGCAGACTATTAAATGCTCTAAAAGCATCTAAAGTGTATCACAATGGCATCTAATAATTAGTCAGGTGCTCAGCTTAACTATGTGCTTTACTATATTTTGAAGATTTTGCAGATGTTTAAATCTTCACGCCGTTTCATGTTATTGTTTCTGCAGGTGCTCTTTAACCTCAACCCATGCATGCAGAGAAATAGCACTGGAAGTAACTAAATAACATCCCTACTACTGTTAGCAATAAACAGTGTCTTCATTAATCTGGAGTGTTTTCTTTGCAATTATATTGATGTTTGCAACTTTATTTTTTATTTTATGATCTTTAAGTCACTTTATTTTATTTTTTTTCTATGTGTGCTCTTTGACCCTGACATTACAATCAGTCAAAGAGCATCGAAAATCTCAAAACAGGCTGGTGATGGTTTCTAACATCACACAAGAGCATTTCTTCTTATGGAGAAGCAAAAATAACACACAAGCACAAAAGGAAGCAATCTGTGTTTAGCATTGTAAAAATCAAAAGTATGTCTCATGCTGACTGTTTATTTTAACATATACTATTCACAATTTTAAAATAAAGGTATTTATTTGTATTTATTTATTTTATTTTATTTATCATTTGTTAAATTTATTTACTATGTTATTTATGCTTATGGACCAAAAAACAGCACGAAAACTTAATAGAGCAGATGCCTTTTTCCATTCATTCAAAGCACAAAACAATCCAAAACATTTATAATGCAAATCAACTTTTATAGCATTCTTAAAATAATTTAATGAAATTTAGTAGAATAATAAACTTGTATTGACCATATACATTGTTTCTATATTTAGTCAGTTATGAACACAAATGAAAGGAAAGACATTTAATTCACCAATCACAACTTGCATATCCATATAAGATAAAAGATTACTTTTCTTATTTTAAGTAATACATATAACTTTAAATGATTTTATAGTATTTCTGTTTATTTAGAACTTAATTTATTCAGGTTAGCATAACTTATTTCTTTTAGAATATATGCTGGAGTTATGATTTATGAATAGCTTTCATGTTAATTTTAAAGTAATATGCTAATAAATACAAAAGGGTACTTGTTTTAATCGATGACTGTCATTATTGAAAGTTTAGTTGTAACACTTATCTTGTTGTCTAAACATTTTAAAAGAACATATGTCTTATATGCTCACTTATCTTTCATTTTTTTTCTTTTGTTCTACAGCTTTCCAACCATTTTTTCAGCATTTCTTTTTGTTGTACTGTTAGCCCATTGCATTGTTTCTACTTGTGTAAAAACATTATTGTTAGTTAAGAATTTTGTTGCTAGTTCCACATTTTCAAATATTTTTGTACCCTCTAGTAGGAAAACTTTCAGTCTTGCTGGAAATAATAAATGTGTTTTCAGTTGCTTTTTCTTGAAGACTTTTATTAATGGAAGGAATTCTCTCCTCTTGGAAATGACAGTTGTACAATAGTCATTGTCAAATCTGATTAAAGCATCTTGGTATTTAATGGATGAATTAGCCCAGGCATTTCTCAGTATTAACTCTTTATCCTGTGTAGAAAAAAGTCTTACTATTATAGACCTTGGCTTGTTTCTGTATGCAGTTTACTTTCCATTGCTGTTAATGATCTATGAGCACATTCAATACCATAAGAGAGTGCCTCAGGTAATTTCAATATATCAGGAATCCAAGATGTGAGAAAGCTAATTAGGTTGTCTCCTTCACTCTTCTCAGGTAGTCCATATATCCAGATGTTTCTCCTTGTTCTGTTTTCTAGATCATCTATTTTCACTAGTAGATAGGTATTTTGTTTTAATAAAAATTCTGTTTGGTGCTCTTCTTCTGTTAATCCATATCATTTAATGAATGTTCCATAACTGATATCTGACCTTCATGTTGAGAACATTTTTTGTAGTTATTCTAGCTGTTGTGTACATTTATCCTTGAAAGTATCCAGTTTGTTATCAGTCTTATCAATTTTTATTGATTAGTTCTGGATGCTGGATAACAGTGAATGCAGTTCCTTCTGAAGGGCAGAATCTTGTGAAGAGTTCTTCAGGTGGCTCATTTTGAAGTGCTGATGGTGTTTGTTTTCTGCTGCTTAATTTCACAGGAATTTTAAAATATCAGATGTTAAACATTCTTCAGTATATTCTCCAAAGTTTTAGACTTTGATTGATGATAAAATAGTCCCCTGTTTGTCACTTAATTTTTAAACTTCTTGTCAGAAATAGTATTAAGTTAAGAGAGCTGAGTTTTTGCTGCTACCAGTTCACCATCTTAGCCACACCCCCTCTATTTCTAATTCTGATGACATCCCTCTCTGTCTTCTGAAGCCTTTCCCTCACCACAATTCCCATATCATTTCTAGTCTGTCCTTCTCCTGAGCAGTAGACTCAGGATCCCAAGCCAAGTGGCTTTGCTGTTCTGCCCATCTATCCTGCCTCCTGGATATGTAAGATGTACAACCTCCTCCTTACCATCATGTTACCTACTTCTAAGCTGCTTCTTGTCATTGAACCTACAGTGAGTGTGGCAATCCCTACTTCATGTTTGTTAGACTGATTTGATTTACATCCAACTTTCACTCAACTGAGCAATTCCAGGTAACCCAAACTGGGTGTAACGGTTAAGGTCTTCATGTCCTGTGTACAAGGTACAGTGTTCAAACCTGACCTCCAGGCAGTGCCTCTGTGGGGTTTCTCCCACCTGCCAAAAACACGCTGAGTGTTTTTTGCCTCACACTCACCTAAGAATGGAGTAAGTAGCAGCAGCAAAGACTCTAGATGGTGCCCTATAGGGGAAGAGTTGCACCACTTTGGGCATCAATTGTGGTGTGCAGTATTCTCAAGACAGGAGAATATGAATCCCAGATTGTATGTTGTGTCAGGGCTAGCTACTAGATGGTGCAAAAATTGGCTCTAGGTGACTTTGTTATGTTGACTAATGTAACCAAAAATGGACACAAGTATTTGCCAGTTATAAGTCATAAGTGGGTTGAGGACCTGGCCAATGCCAGTCTACACCAGGGACCTATGCTAATGGTGGTAAGGGTATACGTGCTCCTATCAGTTAGTCTATGCCCAACATAAAGCCCAGCAGCTCTCGGTCAATAAGCTACTGGCTAGATGGCTATTTGAGTCTGGGCATAAGAACATTTTTGGCTATTAATTATCTAGCTATAGAGGTAAACAGATGAGTTCATCTTGAGCAGAGCCTTAGCTGAGATAGGACCATATTTATAGCGTAGTCAATGTGTATTGAAACGGAAAGTCACGGGTCAAAATGACAGTAGTTAAGATGTTTGAAGTATCTGTTATTTATAATTATTGCAGGACAAAGATTTTGTGGCCTGTGCTGAATATCATTATGCTAGATTTATTGGGGTTTGCTATTAGGTTTTTTTTTTTTTTGCCTATTTGCAGAGAGAGTAGGATTTGCCTTGAATACTTTGCAGTAGTTGATAAAATATTTTGTCAGATTCAATTAGGACTAAGTCATCTGCATACAGGATGAGGAACATCTTAGGAAGATCAAGGGGATATCATTTATGAATAGAAATAATAGAAGGTGACTTAGAAAAGAGCCGTGACTAGAACCTATATTAAGCATTCCATTGTTGAAGAATGTATTGTAGAAGATTTGAAAGTTCCTATGTTCAAGGTAACTTAAATCATTCTGCTGTATTTGCTTTTAAATTAAACATGATGAGTTTAATGACTAACAGATCATATTTAACAGTCTCAAAAGCCCTGGTCATGTGAATGAAAAAACGTGTTGTAAGGAGGCCATCATTCGTATTGCAGTAGATATTGCTAGTCATAGTGTATATTGCAATTATGGTACTGAATGCATTATGGTAGTCATTTTGGTAATCGAAAAGTAGACCATATGCATTTATATGTGTAACAACTTGTTTACAGAGGACTTTTTCAATATTTCAATTAGTGGATTGAGGTTTGATATCGGTCTGTTGTCCTATTAGGACATAGGGATGGTGGCTTTTTGTAATGGGATTACTGGTGCCATCTTAAAATGTTTGGGAGGAGGTGGTTAATGATAGGTTGTAAATATGTGTTAATGGCTTGGCAATTACTTCCGCTAACATTTTTATGAAAGAAGGGTGCAAGCTGGTGAATTTTGCTCCTGAGTGTCCATCAAGCTCATTTAGAAGGGCCTTGGTTTCCTCAGTAGTTATTTCATTTAAGTTGAAGGTGCAGCTGACATCAGCTAGAGGACACACAGCCCATGGGAGGTGGTGGTGGTGGTGTGTACTGGATTATTTTGAAATAGAAAAATGTAGTTGAGGTTTGGATTGTGTATAAAAGGAAGTTTGTATCACTCTCAATAAAGAAGATTTCAGTAGGGGTTGTCTAGATAGCAATATTCATGTTTGACATTTGGCCAGATAATTGCTTTATAACTTTCCAAAAGTGTTTCTCAGATTTGGTAGGTATGATGGCTTGTTTTCCAGATAGGTAGCTTTAACAGAGTTAACTGCTACCCTTGATTCTTTATGTAACTTTTGATAGGAGTTGTAGAGACTAACTAATAATATGTTTCACAATGTCATCAATAACAAAATTTAGTCAAAAACAGAATGCACACTGTCATAAGTACCAAAATCCTCAAAAATGCATCATCATTATTATTTGTTACCTCTCATTTCTGCAGATTCTCATATTTTCACTATTATGAATTACAGATATAAATACCTATAGTTTCAAGCAAAAACTATGTACAACATACTGGCAACGTTTCTTTCTGATAAACAACAGTGCATTTTATATACTGATTGTGCACTTGAACTTGTGAGGCAAAATAATGTAGCCCCATGATGTAGACTTCTACTCTAAATTGACTGCAAATCGTGCATCTGCTAACTAGTACCTTCCCTTGTATACCTCTTGCACTAGTGTTTTGTGCTATCACTTGTCATCATTAAAGAAAGTGCTCACACTAAATCGCCTTACCTTAAATATAGAAACCTCTTACCTTCCATTACCTGGCCCTTACCCCACCTATTCCCTTTATCAAATTCAAACTAAGGTCTCCAATCTTTAAGACTTGATTACCCCTCATGCACCCTCCCATATATTGTTTAGCAAACCACCTTGTCTTTCCTGTCATCTGATTAATCTGTGCATTCAACTGCTCATTCCAAGCCTACTCACAAGTGCTCTTCCAGACTCATTCCAACACCATTCTGCCTCCCACTTTTTTCAGCTGTCTAAAGTCATTAGTCATTATTTGACTAGGCCATAAAACCTTTTTTCACTGCATATAGGAAAATTCATCAAGCCTAATCTGCAGAACTACAATGTATTTCTCCCAAACATTTCTTGCACCAGTCTACAGCCCCCTTGCTGCCACATAAACCCACTACATATGCAAATTGTCCAACCCCTTCTCCTAATGTCTCCAACATATATCCAGCTTCTAAGACTGCTAACTCTTTAAGTTAACAGGGTTCCTGTACCACCTGTCCAATAACTTCCAAAATACGCACTTGACTTCCCCCACTTTGTCAGCAAAGTACATGTGCTTCACGTCATAAGCCATATTCACTCCATCTTGCATGCTACATTATCCAATATTCCCTCATATTAACCGAACATCAATGCCACCTTCAGCTTACTTAATTTTTGCATGCACCCCCCCATTTCTTATTTTACTCACCAATCAACCACAGCATATTCCACACCAATATCACCTCTTTCTAACACCCCCATCTGCTCTATTAACAACCTTCTGAAGCTCTAATACTCCAATCATTTACCTTTACTCAAATCAAATTCCCTATCATCTTATTTAAGTAGTTAACATTCCACTATCTTACAATCAAAATATACAAATCAGGTCACTGCAAGACCCACCCTCATCTCTCCATTTCATTTTGAACCTTCTCTAATTCTGCTTGAGGCCTTCTAACTACAATATCCCAATTTCCTCTCCACACCTACAGCAACCATATAGAAACACTCAGTCATCAACTGACCTCCTTTGTGGCAGCCATTTGCACACATGCTGCACACACCCTTTAGTGATCCATACTTCTCTATATCTGTCACAACACCCACTTTAAACTTATTTTCTCCAACTCAGACAATAAGTGATTTATGTTGGCTTATACTAAAATTTGGAATTCACCATCTTTGCAGTTTGCATCATTTTTACACCTAGCACTCTCTGCAAAGTCACTTAACCTGTTTTTTTTTTATATATTTCCCAGAAAATAGCAATGCTCATCATTCTGCACTGCAGCCTCTGTAACTTTTTGACTATTCTATGCTCCTTTCTTGACATTAGGGGGTGGGCAGGTTTCATATTCAAAGAGTTGGAAAAGGGTGATTTCAGATGTAAGATCCATATCTTTGCTTTGGAAGTTTACCTATGATGAGGGTGTTTCCATCTTTTTCTAATCAATGCTTCCATGATTTTTCAGTTTGCCTTATATAAGGAAACACTCTTCTTCTGGCATTTTTCAAGGTTATCTTTTTTCACCTGTCAGAGAACTCATGCAACAGATAACTTAGTGGATTGTCCACTATTTGAAACAATAGACAAAGCCTTTATAAATCAGGACTTCTTTCCCATCCCAGAACCTATTTACTTGTGTCCATTTTCTAGATGACCATACCAAGACTACTAACTGTTTTTAGCATTGTTTAATCTTTCCTTATAAATACATTGATCTCCAGAATGATTACACTAATTACTATGACATTTTCAGTGAATGCTGCTGTTATACATTTATAACACAATATTAGATCCTTTTCGTAATAATAAAGGGAAAGGAGCAGTGATGTTGAAATTTAAGCAAACAATATTTTAATGTTATTTTTGTCATGACACAGCAAAAGAATGACGTATACTTTTATACAGAAATACACATTCTTTCTATAGGCCAAATCTCACAACAATATTATACATTTATTTTTGCTAAGTTTTGTATTTGAATTCTAACAAAGCTGACAGCTACAGTTTAAATTAAACTTATTTTTGACTTCTTCTTTTTCTTTCGGCTGTTCCCATTAGGGGTCACCACAGTGGATCATCTGTTTCCATTTCTTCCTGTCCTCTGCATCTTGCTCTGTCACACCAACTACTGCATGTCCTCTTTCACCACATCCATAAACCTTATCTTAGGTCTTCCTCTTTTCCTCTTACCTGGCAGCTTCATCCTTAACATCCTTTTCCCAATATACCCTACAGCCTACCTCAGCACATGTCCAAACCAATGCAATCTCTCCTCTCTGGCTTTGCCTCCAAACTGTCCAACCTGGGCTGACCCTCTAATATACTTATTCCTAATCCTGTCTACCCTCATCACACCCAGTGCAAATCTTAACATCTTTAACTCTGCCACATCTAGCTCTGCCACCTGCCTTTTTGTCATTGCTACTGTCTCCAACCCATATAACATAGCTGGTCTCACTACCCTCTTGTAGACCTTCCCTTTCACTCTTACTGGTACTCGTCTGTCACAAATCACTTCTGACACTCTTTTCCACCCACTCCATTCTGACTGTACTCTCTTCTTCACCTCTCTTTTACACTCGCCATTACTCTGAACTGTTGATCCCAAGTATTTAAACTCATCCACCTTCGCCAGTTCTACTCCCTGCATCCTCACCATTCCTCTATCCTCCCTCTCATTCACAGACATTTATTCAGTCTTAGTCCAGCTGAACTTCATTCCTCTCCTCTCTAGAGCATATCTTCATCTCTCCAGGGTCTCCTCAACCCATTTCCTACTCTCACTACATATCACAATGTCATCTGCAAACATTATAGCCCACGGGGACTTCTGTCTGATCTTGTCTGTCAACCTGTCCATCACCAGTGCAGCAAATAAGAAAGGGCTCAGAACTGATCCTTGATGTAATCCCACCTCCACCTTAAATGCATCGTCACTCCTACTGCAGACCTCACCGCCGTCACACTACTCTCATACATATACTGTACCACTCTTACATACTTCTCTGACACTCCCGACTTCCTCATACAACACCACAACTCTTCTCTATGCACCCTGTCATATGCTTTCTCTAAGTCTACAAAGACACAATGCAACTCCTTCTGACCTTCTCTGTACTTCTTCATCAACACTCTCAGAGCAAACATCGCATCTGTAGTGCTCTTTCCTGGCATGAAATCGTACTGCTGATCACTAATCATCACCTCCCTTCTTAATCTAGCTTCTACTACTCTTTCCCATAATTTTATGCCGTGACTGATCAGTTTTATCCCTCTCTAGTTACTACAGCTCTGTACATCACCCTTATTCTTAAAAATTGGTACCAAAACACCTTTTCTCCACTCCTCAGGCATCCTCTCACTTTTCAAGATTTCATTAAACAATCTGGTTAATAATTCCACTGCCATTTCTACTAAACACCTCCAAGCTTCCACAGGTATGTCACCTGGACCAAAAGCCTTTCCATTCTTCATCCTCTTCATAGCTATCCTTACTTCCTCCTTGCTAATCCATTGCAATTCCTGATTTACTATCCCCACATCATCCATCCTTCTTTCTCTCTCATTCTCTTCATTCATCAGCCCCTCAAATTACTCTCTTCATCTGTTCAAGACACTCTCCTCACTTGTGAGCACATTACCCTCACTATCCTTTATCACCTTTACCTGCTGAATATCTTTCCTAGCTCAATGCCTCTGTCTAGCCAATTGGTACAGGTCCTTTTCTCCCTCCTTAGTGTCCAAACTTTCATACAACTCTCCATACACCTTAACCTTAGCTTTTGCCACCTCTCTCTTTGCCATGTACCTCAGCTCCTCATACTCCTGTTTACTTTCTTCTGGGTGTTGTGACAGATATAAAGAAGTATGGATCACTAAAAGGTGTGCACAGCATGTGTGCAAATGGATGCCACAAAGGAGGTCAACTTACTTTTTTTACTAATGTTGCATTTTCTCAGTTTCAAACAGCCATTCTGGCTTGAAACTGATATTGTTTTTAAATAACAATCTCCAAGAGTTAATAAAACCCTTGTAGGCACCATGTAGAGCCTTCACGGACCGTATCAATCTACACAGCCACGGTTTCCCCTTGGCAGCACACCATGCATATTAATCATGGCATGCTACAAAGGGAGAGCATAGGAACAGGGATATTGAATCCATGTAGGGAGGAGTGTAGAGGTTACCCATGGTTGTAGATGCCTGGTCAGATGTTATGTACAGGGTGAGGCTCCCTGTAATGCTCCCTGCTACTGTTGAAATGCTGAGAATTGTTTCAAATGTGTAATATTTTATGTTTATGAATTTCTTTTCCTTCTTGTATATGTTTGTGTGGTGTGGAGCGCAGCAATGCCAAGCTTTGCTGACATATACGCAGCTGACACCTGCTACACATCTAAAGATAGAAACTGGATGTAATTAATAATCATATATTTTTTATATAATTGCTGTTTGCAAGGCACAGTATGGAGCATTGCAGAGCCAAGCAGCACTCAAACATACATAGCTGACAGTTGCCAGATATCAAAAAAATAAAAACCAGATGTAATTAATTAGTTAATTCTGGATCTGTTTAAGCATGTCTGTGCAGTGCAGGGTGGTGCTCAGCAATGATAACAGGTAGCCCAGTAGTATATGTGAAGGTATACAAGTTTTCATAATATCCAAGTAGCTAAATGGGTTGAGTCACAGCCTAATGCATAGTAGGTCAAGGGTTTAAGTCTGTAGCAGTCATAAGATGTCTGTAATTTATTTATTTAACATTTGTTTACCAGGAAAGTCTGACTTGGAACAAAGCCAATTTTCAGTGGAGGCCTGGGTAGAAATGCTCCAGATGCATGTCTTTGTGACATGGGAGGAAACTGGAGCACCTGGAGGAAACCCACACAAATGCAGGGAGGACATACAGACTCCACACAGAAGGCACCCCAGCCAAGAACTGAACTGGAGAACCTCTTGCTTTGAGGCAACAATGCTACCTCTGCACCACTGAGCCACCCATTATATATGTTTAATTTTAAAAACAATTTTGTGAAAGATAGTACTGCTGTGCTGTGCTGAACAATGCTTAAACATGCTAATGCTAACAGCTACTGCTGTTTGTGTGGTGCTAAGCTTAGCTAAAACCTTGATTGTGAGAGTCTTCACTCTGCTTAGCTGGATTGCAAGCTGCTAAGTGCCGTGACACTTTTTTGAATGTTGTTCAATGACATGTAAGGGTGGGAAGACAGCCTTTATTAGGTGCAATAGGTGTGAATTCTGCAACATTCTTTGGAGTCTGATTATCTGTGGATATGCCAGATGGTGTTGGAGAAGGTGCGCTCTTTCAGGGGCAGAGATTGAGTGTTCCGGAGTCCAGGCTCTTTGTTGGGCACCTGGTAAAAAATTATGTATCCAGGCTGATACAGGGCATTTTCCAGGGCTTGGAATGTAAGGCAGAAGGCTGGGACCAGTTGGCCAGGGAACTTACCAGTGCTACTGGTATCCCCCACACTGGTAAGCAGTGTTGTCACCATTATGATGACCTGAAGAGGAGAAAGAGGGGAACCATGGACACCTGAGCCAAGAGGCATGAGCTGGGAATGTCCTACAAATATATAAGCATGTTTTCTACTGTTTTATAAAACTGCAAGTTGAATGTCTGCAAAACTAGTATGCATAACGGTGAGCTTCTTTTCCAACAGCTGCAGCTAAGAGGGATCACAGTATTGAGTCCCATGCTGGGTGCCTGAACCGGCTGCACTGTGAAAATGGTAAATACAGATTTATTATGCTAACTGTAGTGCAGAAAGCAAGAAAGAGCAAAGCATTTACTGCAATAAAGTATACACAATAAAAACTGTAGTGCAATAAATGGGCAATTAGAACTGTAGTGTAATAAGTGAACAATAACAACTGTACTGCAATATACAATAAACTATACCAATAACAGTAAACAAATGATGTACAGCAGGATTGTGTTGTCATAACCATTGCAATAAAGCTGTATGCATTGCTTGTCTATGGTCAGGTTGCTGCAGAAGTGCAACATTGTCTCCAGGCCAATATCAGTCACATAATGGTCTCTTTTCCTCCTACTCCAGATCATAAAGGTATATAGGTGAGGTAGCCCACTCTATGGGCAAATATTATGTGTGGACTTCCAGACATTTATCAGCAATACCAATGAAGTGTTAAGCAGCACTGTTGATTCCTAAAGAAATCTGTTTTAATAAATGCAGTACAGCTGTATTCCATGTCTTTTTGTCTTGTCTGTCTGCAAATGCATCCTCGCCTACCCAACTTACCTCCCCCACACATACCTATGTCTCTTCCCTAACATTCTACTCTCACCTTAAAAGAAATGGCCACCTGTCCCAAAAAATAAATTGTCCCATATAGACCTATCCATTTCACACACATGTCCACTGGACACACATAATTTGGTCAAATTGGCTTGACAACAGTTATGTTGTCCTCACCCATCTTTCTGGGGATGAGAGTTGAAAGTAATGTACAAATTCTGTGAAAGTGCACAGTTGTTGCTGTACAAGAAATGGATAGCTGTGATTCTTTCCTATACCCTTCCAGCACATCCCTACCTGTCTTTCACTATGTTTTACCCCCTGCTTGTACCCTGTTTTACCACTTTCCTATCTCCCTAATTTTCTTTTCTTTATATATTTTTAGTGTGATGCTGCAAGATGTGCTGCTTTGTGCAGCTTTGCTAAGTTCAGCTACATTGAACATATGTGATTTCTATTTATAATAAACACCTGTCCCATATTTTGAACCAAACACCATCGCACCTGCAGGCCACTGCATTAACCTGTCATGCCACACAGCTCTTAAATAAAACAGGTGGTTTAAACTAAACACAGTAATTTCCAGTTACAGTCATTAAGCATGTTTAAGCAGGGCTCAGCATTATACCATGTTGTGCAAACATGATTAAAAAGTAATGGTAAAAATTTTAGTATATCTTGGACTCTGGTGCAAGACTACACCACTAGATAGCCAAACATATAAGAATGGATGTAAGTGAGGCCTGTGATAGCAGGTTAATGTGCGCTTTTATCAGCATCATGTAGCTATATACCTGCTAAGGAATTAATGGCAAAACACATGTTCAACTGTGACCCTGGTGCAGAAATACATCCATATAAAGCCATGTGCATACTGATGGATGTAAAAAATATTTGCCACAGCCTATATGTGTGCACTTATATTTTGCAAATACACCTGCTGTAGCAATGGCTCAGGAGCTCAGTCTGTTAAATGCCTTGCAAGCCGTACATTTTGCCACACACGGTCCTGGGTTCAAATCCAGTGGTATGTAGCAGTGAATTTACAGTATTGTGAAGCCAGCAATTAATGAGTGAGTCGTGCACTCTTTATCCACACAATGCATTCCAAATGAAATGTCAGCTTTTCACTGATGGAAGTCACAGGCCTGTGCAAGTATGAACGCACTTCACATATCCCTATAGCAAAACTGTAGTGTAAATTGTCACATCATGCATTAATATGCATTCACAGAGAATGTCAACTCAGGTGCTGTAAATGAGGGCCACTAATATCAGAGTGAACCACACAATCCTTTCAAAGTCACTTTACAGATTATCACAGCTGCACAACTAACATTTGCATTGGAAGACCCTGCTTGCAACAAGGACTACCTTCATACATGCTGCAAATTACTGCCTGACTTTAACCTTTAACACATGGTCTGGCAGTTGCCCAAATGGTGGACATTATTTGATACCTATATCCCATTATGCTCAAGGACAGGCCAAATATGTTGCCTAGTACTCTGTTAATGACATTGTCGCCTAACATACTTACCTTGAACACATGCCTTAATTGGAGTGGAAAGAGTACCTTCAATATGTCTCTGCCTCTACAACAAGGCTGACACAGCTCCCACAGTTACTCATACAGCTTGTTGTCCTCCAAAGTGTTCACACTCTCTGCCTGTGTCTACTACCTGCAATAGCAGCTGCAGCTTGTAGCACACACATCTCTATGTAAAAGTTTCTGCTATAGACCTACCCTCTGTGATGATGTAGTCTTCTCACACCAGTAATGTCCATCACAACATATCAGAAAGGGGTCCTAATCTACATGAAGGCCTTATATATTATATTGTTGAGTGTTTGTGTGTCATTGGCTGGTGATAGTGCAAATCAGCTGTGTTGGCTGCTGCAGTTAGCATTTCAACCCCACAGACTGATTAAGAGGTAATCACCTGCTGATGAGAAGCATGTTAAAAAAAGCAAGCAGCTGGCTCTGGGGAGTCATTCTGTATGAGACTTTCCTCACACAGAACATGCATCTGTGAAGACTTCAATATCATCACACATCAACAGAGGAGTACTGCACTCCATCAGGTATGTAACCTTTTTTGTGTACAACAGGATGCAGATGTGTGAATATATTTACAGGAAATAGGGAGTATAGCATTAAGCCTTTCTTAGACCTGTGATTAATGACATGTCATTGATCTCCTGCTGTCTTACACCTACAGAAGATGTACTTACTATACATCAAGGCTGCATTGTTATTTGTCATTGTGGCACACTGGTCTCATTGGACTGTCCATTTATAGTGGTAGTAATAGCACACTGCTATTTCTTTGGCACTGTTCCTTTGACATATTATTGGAGCTTTCCCAGACACAATATAGTAGACTCCATTGTTGGGTGTATGATCATACAGCAATATCTGTCATGGCACACACAGAAATAGTGGACTATTGCTACAATCTCAGCTGCATCCACATACGTAGTATGTTTGTACACTGTGGAGTATGACGTGTTAGCAAGCAGCGGATAGTGCCAGCCAGTTTGTCCTTGCTGTATCTCTACATAATGTACTTCCATGTATGTGATGATCCTGTAATGTGTTCTCATTTTGTTGTCTTTCAAGAATCATGTATGCTAGACACCATGCACCTTTCTTGGATGCAGAGAATTGAAATTATACTGGAAGGACTGCGGCAACATCATGACATCCTACTGTCCGGGAGAGGCAAAACAGGGAACAGTAGGCTACATTTTGGGCAGACCTTGTCCTTGTTATGAAAGTAATGGGTTATCAAGGTAGAACATATGGCCAGGTTCAACACCGTGTAATAGATATGATCAGTGCTGCATGAAGAAAAGCAGCAGATGTAGTCAGAGATCATGGCATCACAGGTGGAGGCCCTGCAGTGGAACAGCCACTCTTGGCCACTGAGGAATTCCTGGTGAACCTAGGCACACACAGCTCCTAGGCATCCATCACATGGTACATTGTGGATGTGGATGCCACAGTTTCCACAGCAGAGAAACATACAGGTAAGCTTAGTTTGATCAGCATTGTAATACTGTAGCATTCAGTGTGTCAGGGTGTACATATTTTTACGTCGGTATCAGATCTTTGTTCATGGGGGGGGGATTAACTTAATTTTTACTCCCATACTCAGAATGTGACCAGTACAACAATTAACATAGTATTTATTTATTTATTTACATTTGTTGACCGGGAGTGTCCGACTGGACATAGGTCCATTTTTAGGGAGGCCCAGGGAGAAAAGCTCCGCAGTTAAAATAGACAGTAGTTACATTGGATTTACATAGCAATTAACAATCTGACCAACATAGCAATTAACAATTGCAAACATAGTTACAGATGAAGAACATAGTACATCAGTAGACAACTAGAATCTTTATCATCTGCAAAGTACATAACAGACATTAACAATTGTTACAATAACATGTTCTTGCTGTATAATAAGTAGTTAGGCTTATGAGCATCTGAGCTTGCTATAATCAAGGTAGTTAGTGGGGTGGAAAGAAAGGTAGTGGGTAGATGGGGTGGGTGATATTAGAGTGGGAGTTGCAAGGGCATAGCCAGCATGTTTTTAGGTGTGCTTTTAGTAAAGTTTTGAAGTGGGTGCATGAAGGTACGGAGGTAATTGTGGGTGGGAGGGAGTTCCATAATTTGGTTATGGCACAAGAGAATAGTGCTTCTCCAGCAGAGTTATTGGTTTTAGTGCAAGTGATTTTTGTTGCTTTAGTAGCTACTGTAAATGTGAGATAGGGGTCCAAGGAAGTAAATATTGTGGGAAGAAATAGCCAGGGAATTGTTATGACTAGGCTTGTATAGGCCCTAGGGTCAATAGCCTAGTACCAACCTATGAACCTATGAACCTATGAGATATATGGATGTATTACCTTGTTGTGCTGAAACATGCAGTGGTACTGACATTACCTATCCCTCAAATTTTCACAGGTCCATCAGGTATTGGCTAAGCCCATGGTCCTGCACCTGGTAAGCATGATAATATTTTGTTAGAGATGTAGGTTTACAGCAGTGTAATCACTAGACTGCCATCCCAGGCCTGCTGCCTGCATTACTGTACTGCCGGCATGATTGCCAATTGAACACATATTTTCTGACTGTACACATGTTAGAGTCATACCTATGCCTTGTAGGTGTGACCACACTGATAGATGTGATGGTACTGTCAGGACACTACAGAGTGTCATATGTGTCAACTGTGCAGAGTCTACACAAATGTCAACAGTGTACCTCATTGTTGCTGATGAGATTGCAGTGTAATGAGATGTTATTTTCAAGCAACTAGAGCTGTTAGTGGGAAGAGTACTGTCCTCATGTACATTATATGAGGGTAGGTTTTCAACAGGTCTGTCATAGTGCTGACAGTGTATAGAGCCTTACACATATCACAACATTATAATGCAGAGCATAACAGTGCAGGTGTTAATGTACTGTTTTTTTCTTTGTTATCACAGGTGACCGGGGTTGGGGTCTTTCTCCTACACAACTTGATGTCAGTGTCTCCTCAGACTCTGATGATGATGGTGGCCACAGTGGGGCACAGGTTGGGGTTTTGGGGGCTGAATCTGACCCAGAGGTTGACATCCCTGTTCTCCCCTCATTGTCACTGCAGGTAAAACAAGCAAAGTGAGCAGGAAACCAATGAAGAGCTGGAAGTTTGTTAGGTAAAAAGTTTTATTATCGCTTTCGGTGGGGTCAGTGCCTCACCTTCTTCAGACAATGATTAAACTAATTAACAAGCATTTTATACAAAAGTTTATCCAATTAAGCAATTAGATTTGTCCCTTAATCTAAGCTTAAAGAAACATATCAAACAAAATGTTATAAATTCGCAAAAGTGTATGTATGTACAGCACACCATCAATGGAATACTGCTCTTAAATAAAACAAACGTTGTAAACATGAATGTTTTTTACCAACGTCTAATAGAAAACTTAAAACTATTAAAACCATCTACTAAATAGTGCATAACCTATCCAAAATAAGTACCAAATGTAAATAAAATAAATGCTTTTATTAAAAAAAACACTGTAACAAATCACCATTTATTGTCATTATTTCCATGCTACTAAAAAGTAGCTATCCAGAAACGCATTGTTTAAAACTGACTAATAAAGTATAATCACATGTTCCCTTAGTAAAGACTAAAATTCATATTTTAAAATCATAATGATAGGTGATGATAAATAAATGGAGCCCTAGATAAAACTTAGTTGAGCTGCACTCATGTGCAAAAGTGCAACAAACCAGTACAGTTATTCTACATGTTCCTAAACTATTAAAAGTGCTTTTAAAACACGTTGTAATATTTACAAGCTTTTTACTATTTTTTTAAGTCAAAAGTTCAATTAACTGACTAGGTTAAGCTCATATCAGAATAAATATAAACAAAGCACTAAGTGGTAACTATGTTAACCACAGGAATATTAAATTAAATATTTATAATTAGTATATATAACTAGGAAGTTATCTTCTCAAGGCCAATAGTTTCAAAATGCTCTTAATGGACACATATTCATTAAGGCCTGGGAGGATGTGTGCCATAGTTCTTATTTGCCACATTATTTCATCAATTTCCAAGAGTAGTTGCCAAGGACCCCCCCTAACAACAACTTGTATTTGTTGTAGTATAAAAAATTTAAACTTATGGTTGGGGTACTCCTTGGTGTGCCTAGCCAATGCGTTCGTTAAGTCACTTCTATTAATAGCATATTGATGCTCGTATATGCGCTGCTTTATTTTTCTCTCAGTTTTACCAATATAGAATGCAGTGCATTGGTCACAGCAAGCTGAATAAACAACACTCTTAGTGTCACAATTAAATCTGCCATTAACATAGTAGGTCTTCTCCCTTATAGTGACTTTGTTTTCTGTAGATATGTGTCTGCATTGCTGACATGACCCACATTTAACATACCTTGTAACTTATTCTGATTGATTTTCTTCCTTCTTTCAAGCAGGGCTTTTAAATTATCACCCTTTCTATATGTTATTTTGGGCTTTTCCCCTAATAGTTTCAATAGACCACTATCTTCCATGACAATTGACCAGTTTTTGTTCAACATTTCCCTTATACTAGAGTGCTCAAGGGAATAGGTGCAAAGGAAGCTAGTCCTGTAGTTATGTTCTCCATTGGGCAATCCAATACTTGATTGATCATCAATTGTTTCAGTGTGTTTTACTAAGTGACCATTTAAAAAAGGTTTAAAATATCCAATACAATGCTTGTGACTAACTTCCAAAAAAATATTAACAACTAAGGGTTCAGGATTACCTCTATTAATAAATATGGTCTGCAAAAGTTTGCATTCATCAACAAAATCTGTGTCATCAGAAACCATTCTAGCCGCCCTGACCATCTGCCCTTTAACAACGGCTCTTTTTGTCACTGCACACAGTCAGTATGCCCATACATACCCAGTCCCTGGAGGCCGCAACTATTGGACAGTCGGAGGGTGGGGACATTGAACAGAGAAGTGTTGCAACTATAGCTTCAGTGAGTGTAGTCACTGGCCATAGCCAAAGAGCTGACAAGGTCCCACACAGGTGGACTGACAGGGGTGCTTGTAGAAGGCCTGTTCTCCCACCACCTGTTGCAGATGTCTCATCACAGGTTACTCTGCACATGCTTTGGGCTGTCATGGAGGCACAGGCATGTTCTGAATGGAACACCAGATGTATGCTTAGGGTTATGGGTGCAGCACAGTCTGATATCTGTGACTGCCTCCACCGCATTGGGAACACCCTGAATCGGTTCACTGATGCAGTGGACAGAAGGGGGGGCTGAGACAGTACCTGTCTTGGACTGCACATTGTCTGTGCTGGAATGTCTGGCTGGAGTTGGACGTTGGACTTATGGATGTAGGTCAGCAGCCCTATCTGCTGAGAGTCCATGTGGCCATGCACAATCACCTTCCCATACTGGCAGTACATCCAGTGCTACAGAGGGGAGTGTGCTGTCCACACCACAATGTGGCAGGCCATGGGCTCATGGTCCTGGATGTTCCCATGAGGGACACAGATCCAGCAGACAGCAGTCATCATCAGGTACTAGCACTGCTTCTGACCTTGGGGATGGAGGTGAAAGTGTAACTCCTGGCAAAGCCAGTTCCCGTGTTCGGGTCCATAGACAGTGAGCTATCAACTCTACCATGTATGGTCCAAAACTGTCCAACATACACACATGTAGGGTGAGCACTCAACTTGACTGTGTACATGCACACACTCACACACCACTGTTAAATGCAGGTCACCTACAGAGACACATGGAACCTTTCCATGGTCTGTCTTACCTGCTTCCCTTCCTGACTCACACACATGGATCAACCATTTGGGTCAACCTAGACCTCCTGCACCCCCACACAACACCCTGTGCAAGTGATGAAATCTGTGCCACATCCCTGTCACCCTCATCATTGATGCAGGGAAATGAAGGTATGTGTCTGATGTGCAGGGTGACTATATCAGGCAACATGTACTTTTGTAATGCAGTGTTGTTTTGCCATGCCATTTCTACTGGTTAATGACAGATACTGTATGCTGACATTTGTCACAAGTACGCCACATACTTTTGTGTACCTTATGTTGTGTGATGTTGTAATGGCTGTTTAGTTACACAATGACAGGTGTGTCATGGACCTGTTTATGTTTCTGCTTCAGTAGTCTGTTATGATAACCTATGGATACACAAAGGCAATAAAGCAGCACAGGATGGCATGTCAGCACAGCACAAATACGTCTTCAGCAAGGTACAGCACTATAAGTGCATGGCTCCAAGGACAACGGTTGCATTCAGCATACTCATAGATCTCTAATCTCTGAAAAGGTCTGCTAGCCTCGGTAAGTGTCACCAGGGCTTTGGGAACTAAAACATCTATAAGCTGTGGTGATGGAGATAACCCATCTACAAATATCTTGACATGCCTAACACCAGTTATGATTGTCGTATTCTGCATCCCATTGTGTAACCTGCACATGATATGTGTCACAGTAGATGTGTGCTTCACATGCATGGAGGGCCTGTTTCATGTAAGGGTATACTATCTGTGCTACATACCTGTCTTTCCAGCATGTACTATGTACAGCACAGTGATATTGTGAGTGTGTAGAACAGGTGATACATGTCTTAGACCTGTCACGAATACATGGGAGGTACACAGCCAGATCTGACACCTCCCTTTGTGAGGTCCTCCCTGGTGGGATCTGGCCACAGATCAATCTCCTTAGAATGACCAGCACGTACCCCCATGCAAACAATGCAGACATATATGTTAAGAAACCATTTATTACCTCCTGTGGGATGATTGACATAGCGTGACTGCACCTCCCCCTTCAGATGGGACAGACAAGTATGCAGGCAAGTATTCAGAGTTCTACACCCATGCATTATGTCGGCAGCATTACAAATAGATGAACTCAGCTGTATGGGACAGGAGGGACACAGGCTCATCATGGCTGAGCAAACCTGACTGGTGGACAACTTCCACTAGCAGGCTGTGCAACAACAGGTGGACATTGCTATGTGACAGTTGGGGTGAGGCTGCCCCCTAACATGGAAGCACAACCTCCTCAGCTAAAAGAAGCATAATGTGTTGCTGTGTAGGCACTGTAAGTTGCAAAGTTAGCCACCCACACAAAGCAGAACCACAACATACAGTGTACTTACATGTGTAACCTCAAAGGACAGGCCCAGATTTTTGCTTACCTCAGATGTCATGATGTCACATATGATGGGTCTCTACTCATACCTAACCTGTATTCCCACACTGTCTGCATTAACTACACTCCCTTCTTCCCACACAAGTGACACATGACATTCCTACAACCAGTCCCATAACTTCCATTGAGAAACCCTTGCAATCATACTGGCACCAATGGCTGCATACTAGCTGAGTGGACAACGACAACTGTTCTACCCTTGCACAGAGGTGGTGCATCCACCGACCAGTATAAATATAGACCTCTTTGTCTGAGTATCCATATTTGTATGCCCATAGGGGCAGTCATTATGGAGATGATCAGCACACATATATGTGATCTACACACAGTTGATTGTACATAGCTTGGATGTGTGACAGGGGGAGAATGACTGTTACACTTGGCAGTCAACAAGGACCTGGTGAAGGTACATCAGGGCATACAATCACCAGACTGAGCCAAGCCATCTGACTGTATCCACCGCTCAGGCAACATTTACAAAGCACCCACTTAGGCATCCATGATACTGTCTCTGTAGGGGGTCACAAAGTGGCCCATTGATGGCACACATCATACTCAACATAGGGACATCCACCTACAATAGCTGATTTGTAACAGCAGACCTACATCCTCTACTGCTTGGAATCCATGTAACCACAGTGCATGTGACTACTGAATGACTGTGGCTAACAATGTTGGCTGATGCCTTTAAATAGAATCTCTGTGGTATGTCACTATCCTGCAAGAGGGTATTGGGAGCACATGCTTGTTGACATACTAATGGCCGTAAACTCCAAGCAAATATTTATGCAGTATCATTTCCATCAGGTAGACCTATATACCTTGTAAGTAGCACATCAGTCACAACATGTGATGTACATTCTCAGGGGTGACAGAACTGGGCACACAGACCAGGCCACACAGGGTTACACCTGATGTTCCTCAGATCACTGTGTCTCTACAGTGGTATGGTGGGAATCATATGGCAAAGCTGAGGCCACAGTCACAAGTAAGTGACTTACTCATAACCTCCACGTAGTCTTACCTCAGCATGCTGATATCTGAGTGAAATGGCCATTTGTTGACATACCTTTCCAAGCAATACTGGAAGTTGCTCACAACAGTATGGGTCCTCACAAGGACACTTCACATCTTCAGTATGTGTTCAATAGGGTATATCTGCAATGAGTGTCATTATCACCCCGTGGCATATAGAATACTCAGAGGTGATCTGTGCCTTGCATACAGGGCAATGTGTGACCCAGCTTGATTGCATATGCTGCCTATCTGTAAGAAGCATTGTAGATGGATGACTCACTGTAAGGACATTAATCTAGTATGTGATGTTAGTACTACATGCTTGTGGGAGAGATTTGTCTAGCAGACTTAAACGCACCCTTGGAACAGAACTCTGCCTAATGGCACACAGAGCACTTCCATGCACCTCAGCACATAACATCTGTATGACTGACTGGACAACCATCATCTCAACACAGGGCATCTACCTGTGTCCCTCTTGGACTGGGCAATATATGCTGATCCTGTAACTATGGGTATAAAGATGTCTATGATTGTGAGGGCTGTATGGCCATTATGCCAGTTAAGTTCAAATGTCCTTTGGTTCCATAACATGATATAAAATGCTCTAACAGGCTCACACACAAACATGGCTACATTAAGGCTAGGACCACTTCCAATCACTGCTTACAGGACACATCAAGACACACACATAGCGCAGGTTGGCTGTATGTAGATGAGAATACTTACCTATGTAATGGTACACACTACAGGTCTCAGTACATGTTGCATGCAACACACATCTTGTCTGCTAGTACTATCAGTTTAGGACATATTATACTTGATGACATAAGCAGGCCTTGTAGTGGTCCTTCCTTTGAGGGGCCACATCACCTGCTACAAATAGAACACTGGAATATCTTACTGATTTTTAAGATAATAAGGTTATCCTATTTTTGCCATATGGATATATATATATATATATATATATATATATATATATATATATAGATAGATAGATATAGATACACACACACACACACACACACACACACACACACACACACACACACCAAGTGGGCTGTAGTGAGATTAGAACCCAAACCTATTGAGGTTTATACACTATAGATCACAGTAATTACTGCATGCACCACAGCTTAATTCTTTTACTCTATTGTCAACTGATAGTCTTAAGGTGGATGGCATCATCAGGCATTGTAGAAAAGGGTAGTTTGGAAGCCATCATCAAGTTACAAGGCCAACAATTGCATAACCACTGTAGGTGGATAGCCCATGAAGGCATGTCTGTTGTTTTGCAGGGGGATGTACATACACACACACACACACACACACACACACACACACACACACACACACACACACACACACACACACACATATACACACACACACAGTGGCTGGGAGCTAGATTACAATCCCCACTTATCTAGTCTTATACGTTATATATCACAGTACTTATCGCACGCACCATGGCTTAAGTCTGATAATATTCTATAAGCTGATAGTCTTCAGGTGGACGACATCATTAGGCCTTGTAGAAAATGGCAGTTTGGAAGCCAGCAGCAAGTTACAAGATGAAAATGTGCATAACCATTACAGGTGGATAGCCCATGAGGACATGTCTGTTGTTTTTCAGGGGGGGATATGCACACACACACACACACACACACACACACACACACACACACACACACACACACACACACACACACACACACACACACACACACATGGGCATGCACAGATATATATGCACCAAGTGGGCTGGAGTGAGACCAGAACCCCTATCTATCTAGTCTTATACACTATAGATCACATTACTTATCACACATGCCATGGCTTCAGTCTGTTGTATATGTGATTGCAGACACAGCATTTGTGCATCACACAAACTAGGTTTGTGTTGAGCAGCATCTGTGTCCTGCAGAGTGATATTGCTTCATACTGTTATCTGCATCTAGTATCCTAGCAGTGAGATAACTGTTATCCTAGCTATGTGTGTACAGTTATCAGTATGGCCATATGTTGCTTCTTGCAGTAATGCCCTGTCCATTTATGCATTGACATTATACATTACACCACCTGCTCACCTGAGTCTCTTTATGTGGTGACATCCAGCAGGCACAGGGGTCTGTAGGTACTGTTGCACCCTTAGTTTGGATCCATTGAGCAACTGTTATGGATGTGTGATAGTGCAGATTTACTCACAATTATTAGGGTATGTTGGATAATACAGGCATCCACACACATATTTCTGTATATAACAGGGATGTTTATATAAGTGTGTGTGTGTGTGTGTGTGTGTGTGTGTGTGTGTGTGTGTGTGTGTGTGTGTGTGTGTGTGTGTGTGTGTGTGTGTGCATGATATGTATATATGCTATGTAGATATATGGGGAGAGTCTGTATCATTTTAACATATATAGCTATATATATCAGTATATATCTATTTGACACTATATAGCGATAGATATACTATGTATGTGAGATAGAGATAGTGACAGATGGATATGGATAGATAGAAGTCTGTATGTATATATATATATATAAATATATATATACAGAATAGGTCATTTTGATGAAGGGACTACAGACTTTTGCTCCTTTTAACTAAGTGTATGGGCATGCTCACTGGAACTGTTAATGCTTATAAACTGACAGACCACACCTACCTGTACCCCAGTCTGGGATTTTGTGTGTTGCAGACATTAACATCTGCCCCTGTTTCTACAGTACTGCACTTCTCTCAGAATGCCCACATCATTGCCCAGCTGTCTGCTGTACTTAATATGCGACTGAGGCTCATAATGTTACAACACACACAAACATAGCTCTCAACTGTACAGATTTTCACAGAATGTCTAGATTTTTGCCTCATATTATTGGTCTGTTCCTCATACATTTGTGGTTTTCTGGTAAATTATTGAATATTGAAGTCACTAAATAATACTAGAGACAAACATTTGAGTTTCAGACTTTATATCCTTCAGAAAATATGTACTAATGCAAAACCTTTTATTCTAGCAACTTTCTAGGTTTATAGGAACAATAATTTGTGTCCCTATTTTTGGGCCTTTGTTCCCCTATTCTTTCTGGCTTTGTCCAGATTTCTTGCACTAAGAGGTTGAGATTTTTATACATCACATGCAAAAGATGTAAATATGTCCAGATTAAAGCCATCAACACCATCACCCAACCCAGCTTCCCCAGTCCACTGAGCCACACAGGCTGCCAGACAGAGAGGAGTCATTCATTACACAATCTCAACAGCATAAATATGTACGTTGTTATTCCTGCATTACATGAGACATACAATGTGTGATCAGGCTCTATGTTACAGCCCTGAGATTGCCTGGTCTGCTGATATACCATTGCCAACTTACTGTTAAAGCAGTTAAATGTGAACATTGCTGTTTTGGGGTGGGGGGGACAACAGAACATGATCTGCTGGGATAGACAATAGTCCAAATATCATTTGACTCCACTGTTTCACATCTCCCTTGACTGATGTAGTGAATATTCCAACTATGAGGCCTACTGATTATTAGGGGACACATACCATTGGGCTGGGTATCTGTAGTCCCATGTGGATGCTACTTCTGTCTATATGGCCCACTATATTTTCTTGCATAAATGCAGCAGATCCATACATATGATACCATATTATAGTAATCCTTAAATGTAGTGTGTAGGTTACTGACTTACCTTGTGAATGCAGCAATTGACATAAATGTAGTTCAGGGCTGACTCTGATGCAAGCAGTACACAGCCAATATATGGATAAGCACAGGTTTTTTGGGTTGCCTGGCCTCAACAATTTTAATATATGTATGTGAGTAGAAGTGAGGTGTCAGTCCCTATGGCCCTAGGTTGTCAGTGAATGTGCTATGCATTGTCTCTTAGTCAAAGCCAGGGCATATTGGGCACACCTATGTCTGCCTACAGGGATATCAGCAGGGAGTTCCTCCTCCAAGTCCTCCTGTGAGTGGGGCTGTGGCAACCTAGGCACTGTTTGGAGGGCTGTGTATCCCTTCCATTTGCTGATCTTACTGCAGCTGTTTTCACAGGATCAGATTGTGTGGCATGGCACATACTGTGAATATCTGTACACATGTAGCTGAAATATACTGCAAGGCTCCATCAAATATATCAAGTCACCGGAACCATGACTTCAGAAGCCAAACATACACTCTATGATGTTCCTAGTTTGTGTGTGTGCCTCATTATGGCATTATTCTGTGGGTATGTGTGTACTTCTGATGGGTGTCATCATCCATGGTTCCAGTGCATAGCCAGTAAATGGCCATATGGGATGTCCCCCCAGCAAACATCTGGTACAGCTCTGATGCATGCCTGATATGGGAGTCATGATAACTGACAAGGCTGCCAACAAACATTCACGATAATCCCTGGGCATTGCACATGACCTGGCAGTTGATAGAGTGGTACCCCTTGAAGTTGATGTAGATTCTACGCTTTTCACCAGGTTTTGCCTTGATGTGTACATGAGTGCAAGCTATGGCACCAAGTACCTCAGGGTAATGTGCTACATGGTAGAAGTGTTGCATATTGCTGTCTTTCACCTCAGGAGTGAAGGGAAAAATGTGCTCACTGGCATGTAGTAGCATGCCATCCAGGAACTGGTGGAATACCCTGGATGCTGATGCCTGTGAGACCCCCATCATCTCCCCAGTAGGTCTTTGGAAAGTACCTGCAGCTAGTATCATAAAGGTTACACATACCTTTGCTTCCACTTGGATGGGTTCCTCTGTTGACTCTGGTTCGGAGTTGAGGGCAGTAGAGTTCAGTGAGTTCTTGTAGTATGTCCCTGTCCATCCTGTAGCACTCTGCAATCTCCAGCTTATGTAGCTCCTGGAAGATTTTCCTGGCCTGAACACTGTTCCCCTTCTCTGTCAAGGTCAACTGTCAGCAGCAGCAGCATTGATTTCAGCATCTAGCACATACAGATGTAGCAGACCTGCAGCAGCCCCTAGCATTCTATCAGTTAAAATTCCCCAAGTCTGTACTCCAATGGTGCAGAGTATGGAGGAGAAATCAGATTGCAAGGTGTATGCATACTTTATAGTGCTCTGATGTAGGTGCTGACTGTGTGGTTATTGCATCTGACTAGTATATCATTAACATCATTTAATGTCTCTAGTTTAAGTTAAACATGGGTCAAAACTAATTAATATGTCATTGGCTTTAAAATACACTCAGCCTGTGGAGCACCATGCAAATACATACCCTAGAGGTAAACAAAGCTTAGCAGTCAGTCTCTGAACCCCCCCCCAAAAGGACACACTCAGCATGGCAGTGCACCATGCAAACAGGTGGAAACATGCAACCCTTACCTAAACAAAGCTTAGAAGTTAGTGCATACATGCCCCCTGCAAGGACACACTCAGCAAGGCAGTACACCACTCATACAGGTGCAGCTAAGCTGAAATAAGCTTTGAAGTCATTGAAAAAACTCTCCCCTGATGTCAGCTACCTCCTCTGTAAACGCCAACATAGTTCTCTACCTAAAAGTAGGGGATATGTGGACACAATTACCCCTTTATGCAATTCAGTGACTCCACCTCGTTTGCATATGGATTCGTGCTCACAGCCTGGAAATTACACACTTCATAGCCTTACCACATTAGCAACATCACCAATGTACCATTGTAGATACTCCATGCAGGGTCCTGTAATACCTTTCTGTCGCATAATATTATTTTTTTTTCCAATGTTTTATTTTTATTTTTTTATATAGCATGTTTTCAGCGTGCCATGTAAACATGCCCAGATTATTAAAAAATAATTAATTAATTTAACTTACTTCCTTTAATTTTTCAGACACATGGAGGATAGTTACATTCATATCTGTATGTAGAATGCCATTTCTGTTCATCTATCTACATTTTTACAGTCCCTTTTGTCTATCTACATTCCTGTACATGGAAGTTTTCCATGTACACTACAGACACTGACACAGGGTCTGAAGAGCTGCCTGTCTGCTTGATGGATCTCTCTACCTACCTTATTTGCATGACATTCATCTGCTTATGAGGTGATTTGCATGCCACAGAACTTCCCATGCTGAAGTGTGCATGCACGCCACCCAGCAGTGCTTACTGAATCTAAAACCTGCTTAGTTTCATGTAAGCAGAGCAGCACAATGCCTACATGGTAAAAAAGACCATACAGGCTTTATTAAATTTCCCCCATTTAACAAAATGTTATTTGAGTATGTCTCACATTGTTTACTATTAAAAGTTCAAATCAGCTTCAGTCGACCAATAACAAAGGTCGACTCAAAATGTTGAATCTGAAATTTCGAACGTAAACCCAAAGTGAAATTGAATACATTGACCACCATGGTTCGATGTATTCGGCATAGCAGGAGGTGACATCACTCACTTCCTGCTATGCACATTAATGTACTGTTGAACTCTACAATCAATGGTACATTACTTCTAGTATTTTGCAGGGGGGATATGCCTCCCTGCACCCCCACACCCCCTGTACATTAAATATACCAACTCCGAGATAGCATTATAGTGAGGAAATGGGCTAATTCCCTGTTCCTCACTGAAGCATGACCTCCCTGCACAATGTCGAACCAAAATGATCAACCTACACTACCTGTTCGCTGTAGTTTAACTCGATCGATTTTGGTTCGACATTCTGCCCACCTGGGAAACTGCCTTTCAACCATGTGCCGGTTGACTGAGGCAGTTTCAATGTTGCTATAGTAAACCGTCTTACATATGTACTTGGAAAAAGAGAGAGAGAGAGAGAGAAAAAGAAAGTTTCTTCATGGTTTCACAGATATCAGTGATGAGCTTTGACCTAGATATTCTTCAAAATTGCTCAAGAAGCAGGTAGGAAGCAAGGCAACCAAGAATCAAGCATTTTCACACAACTAGAACTTTTTTCCCTCAAGCATTTTTAAGTGTTAATTGCTTCATAAACAACGCATGAAAGGAATGTGTTACACAGGAACAACAGAAACAAAAATCACCAGCACGTCAACAGTTCCAACTAGCATATTACATAGATTTGGCATTCACTTAACCCAGAAATCCACATACTAAGCAAAGTTAAACAAATAAAATAAAATTCTTAACTTATATACTTTTAAAGTTACCAATTCTACTACTTATAATTTAATGACATTCTCTTACATGAAGTACTTGCTTAACATTTATGAATATATTTATAAGTTTAGTTAAATGAAATATAATAAAGCTTTCACTGTAAATATAGTAAAACAGCAAAACTAACATTTATATTCCTTATCATGAAAAGGTATATAGCTAGCTATATATATATATAAAATGTTTTGAAGCTTAAAGTCTAATACAATACTTTTAGGTAAAGGGTAAATATACTGTTTCAGAAAATAAAAGTCCTGCAGTCAGAGAGGTAAAGTTAGCTTGTTTTTAAGCTTTTTTAATTTTTGAAGTTTTCCAGGAGTTCAGCTCACTCTGCTCTTGAGGGATATGCTGTTCCAATTCATCTCTTCAGTATTATTAAGGATTTTATAACAAAAGTGGGTGCCTCCTTAAGTGTGTAAAATATGTTAGTTCTTTCAGAAGGAAATAATTTATCTTTGTAGGAAACACCAAAGAGGCTTTAACATTATTCTTTTTAAGTTCCTTAATCAGTGGTAAGCAATATTTTCTTTTACTCATTACTTTACTGGAATACTCAGTATCAAATCTGACTACATGTTCACCTATTTTAATATGTGGGCTGGACTATGCTGTTTTTATTATTTGATCTTTTCTCTAAGCTAGACAAACTTAACTATCATTGAATGTGATGGTGAGTTTTCCTTCTTTGAAGGTACTTTCAGGGCTCTAGGTGCCCTCTCAATTCCAAAAGATAAAGTTTCATGTAGATTTAATGTTTAATGTAGCCAGATTGTTAAGAATGTTATTATATAGTCTCCCTCATACTTTTCAGGTATACCATAAATTCTAATGTTATTTTGTTTAAATCTACATTCTAAATCATATACTTTATGTATGAGCTAGTTATTTTGTTTTAAAAAAGTTTAGTATAAGATTCACCTTCAGTTATTTTACCTCCGCGATCATTTAAAGCTTCTTCCATACTGCTGTTTTGTGTATGTTGTCATTTTATACAAATTTCCAAATGTTCCATCTTCTTTCTGGACTCTTCTTTGAAACTTTCTATTTTAGTATCCTGTTTTTCCATTTTAAGGAATACATTCAGGTACAAGATATTAGTGACTGGATGCCTTTTTTAACACAATTATCCTGAGGACCATTTCTTGAGTGACTCATGTTAAAGTCTCTTGTCTCACTATTAACCAAGAAGTTGAAATTCTGACAGGAAAATTACAGCTTTTGAAGAACCTGAAGTTATAAACATTATCTCTGACTATTAGTGAATACAATTAACTAACATGTGTCTGCAAATTTTATTTTTTATTATATTTTCTGTCAGAAAAAAATTTTCAGTCACAGAGTTTTCACCAATTGCTGCTCTCAGTTAGCCATCTTGGCCAAGCCTCCCTGAGTTTATACTCTTTATATGTTTTCAATGCTAAAGCTTGTTGTATATGTGCATATTTCAAATGTGTATTGTAAACCTATATTTCTGATTAAGAAGCATAACAAACTATTTTAAAGTAAGCTTCTCTTGTTCTATACACTCACCTTCTGCTGATCACATTGCTCACTATTGTGTACAGCTGTGCACGTGTAGGGTTACTGGCTCCCAATGACCTCCAATTCCCCAGCCATACCCCTGCATCATTATCTGTGTAAAAAACATTCCCCACCCCTAATCAAACACTGCTTATCTTTTCTTTGAAGTTATATGACACCCATCATGTGTTTCTTTCATCTCAAACAAATGATGTAGCTCTTAACTAAAGTACTAATTATAATGTCACTACTATCCCTCCTGGCCTCCCCATCACAGGGCATGCATAGCAAATTCTCTTTCCTTTATTTCCTTATATAAATTAAGCCAGTTATTTATAAAACAAATATACATGAATGGTGTGCAAACTATAAATCCTTTCCTATTCCAGTTCCTTATAAAAATCTGGTACATACTATAACTCTTTTGCATTAAACATGCTCCATTTCTAACCCTTATTAAATCACAAAAACATGTAACACTGTAAGCCATGGTACTCCTCTCTGGTGACATCCAGATAAACCCAAGACAAAACCCAGTGATAAATTAATTAAATGTCATTACAATCCAAAAACAATTGTGTTTACTGAATCCTGGCTCAAATGATCATCCTGAATCTTGTCATATTTTTATGCCAAGTACTTCTAAGATGACAAACCAGGAGGCAGATATGGTGCAGATGTGCTTACTGTGGCAGACAAGGTTGCTAATCATTGCCCCTCTCTCACTGCACAAAACCTGTGTGCAATGGTCTGCAATCCTAACTGAATCCTGCTTCAAGTACTTTTAGGCTGACACACTGATGTCTCTCTGTCTTTCTCTACATACACATAAAGATAGATAGATAGATAGATAGATAGATAGATAGATAGATAGATAGATAGATAAGTAAATAGATAGTTACCATTTACATACCTCCACCAATCACTGTTTCTACATTTGAACAAACCCACAGTACTGAATGTTACTAATAACCATAGACTGACTGTATGTGGAAATCTAAACCTAGACTCACTACTTAACTCAGTCTTTCACAAATAGTCAAAATGGAACAAATTCTATCATAGGCCAGAAGAAACAACTGGAAAGGATAAGCTGTTTTCTAATATTATTTTATATTCCCAATAAACTGCATAAGGTGCAGATACTGCCTAGTGACCTCAGTGATCATAATTTCATCCTATCACTTACCACTTCTGTATACAGAACTACATACTCCTTTCACAAGAAGTCTGAACAGCTCTTACAATATGAGTTGCATATGGTTGATTGGCAGCAAGTTTTTTTTTTTGCTGCAGACCCAGCATGGCATGACATTAAGTTGTTACATGCTACCAGGTTTATTATTACTACTAAAGCTTCTCAGGTGTTGTGGATCTCTTCCAATCAAAAAGCATTAATAAAAGAAAGGAATTGAGCATACACAGCCTAGAAGAAAGATGCCCAGGATACTAATAACTCCAACCACTTTAAGGAAATGCACTGTAAAACCACAATGAAAGCTAATGCTGTTAAAGTGGAATACATTAGGAAACAACAATCGTTGTGGCTTGTTAAGCAAAAGAAATTTTTGCATAACATAAAATGTATTATTACTAATAAGGCATTTCCAAAATCTTACAGAACCTCTAACTTGGAGCCCAGTCTGATAGCTATCCAGTCTATTACTTATAGCATACCATACCAGCCCATGAATGCACCGTTTGCTTAATGTTACAAACAATAAACCCCCTATGCTTCCTCTGCAGAGCACCTTCAAATAATGACCCTTTTCTGTTAAAGTAATTGCTAGCAAAATGATTTCAAATCACATTAAAAATCCACACTAGTCTTGACCTCTTGTCCAATTACTTACACTCTAGGATGTTTAACACAAAGCCTAAAATCCTTTCCATTTCTGAATCATATCTTCAACTTTTCTAGTTTCAGCATGCGCTCAGAATTTAACTACCTAGGGATTCTCATCTCAAGAGCCCAAATGATTTCAGTCCTGTAGCCAACATTTGCAAATCGAAAAGGGATTACAGTAATTGATCTATAATTAATACTTGAATATATTCTGAAGTATGATCTGAATTCAGACAAAGTGCCTTCTGACCTAAATATACCCCAAATAACCATCGTCGGACTGCTATCTTTGTTCGCACCTCTGAAACTTACTGTAAAATGGAAAAAAATATGCTGACTTAAGACATTTTTCTAAACTTACAAATTCATTAAAAGCTACTAATCACACTCTTCTCCTAAATAAACCTGATGATTTCAATTTCTCATTAGATGCAACTTAATGGTTTATGATCTACTTAACATTTACGATATTTGCATTTCTGGACAAGTATCTATTTTTTTCCTGTGGGTGTCTAATTATCGGCCACCTCCGGGCTGTGTCTCAAGGCCCCTGCTTTTCTCACAATGCATAACTAGATTTCTATGGGACTTGTTGCTTCTTAATACAAGACTTTATGCAAATGATATCATCGCTAGTACTGCTCAAAAGTCGGATACCTGAAGTATCATCTCACTGCAAAATGACTTCTCATTGCTTTGGGAGTAGCTTACCCACAACAAACTCATTGCTAACACCTTAAATTCTGCTATCAATGTAGCTGGGCAGCTAATAGACTAGTTGGTGTTACTACCCCAGTTATTCTTCACTTCTCTGGAAACTCAATCCCTTTTTCACAAAGGAACAAAACTATCTTGGTGTGATTTTAGATGGCTCGCTTTCATTTCATAATCACATCCAATCTGCCATATGTAGAGTTTCACTTCAACTCAATGTGGTCTGTAAACGTTCACATATACTTACAACTGAAGCTCAATGTTCCACTGCAATTAATATTTTAATCTCTAGGATGCAATATGCTCTACCTATTATTATCCCACTTTCTGCCAAAATACCACCACACTAGAAACTGCTGAAAATAAAATTAGAAGATTTATTCATCTAAAACGTCCAAATGTGAATCACTGCACTACAATTAACAAGATTAAATGTCTCCTTGTTTGTGCTAGAGCATCCTTCTTACTCAACATTCTAACTTTCCAGGTATTCGAGGACAGGTATTGCCCTTCTTTGGGTAACCAATTACTGCTTCAAAACTCATGTTGCTCATTATGTTCCCACGCTGCCTTCACATCAAATTGGTAAATGTTTCCATAGCTACCGGCAAACGATCCTTCCCAAAGCTAGCTCTTATACCTTACAACAGTTTTCTCGCCTAAACCACTAAAGTACAGGATATCTCATTATTTAAAAAACAATTAAAGATGTAACTGGTGTTTAAGATTAAATGCATGTTTCTGAAATAATGCATGGAATTAGTAGTACAATGATAGTTCCTTTCATAGCACTCCAGTCCATTCACTAAAGATGCTTGGCTTCACTACTTCTGTGTTTCCAATGGCATCTCTCAAATTATTCATCATGCATACATGTATGTATTTGCTACTTTTATGTTAATTTTATTGTTAGTCTCAAATGTACACATGCTTCTTTATGTATCGCATAGACTTTTGGCCTGCATAATGGCTAAAAAGGATCTTATTTGAGACCAACATCTCACTTAACAAACTATAAGTAAATACACACATACATAACACAAATACATACATACATACATACATTTTTTTCTGCTTCTCCACAAGTTTGATTGCTCATATTTTTATATATATATTTACGATTGTCTAAATTACAGTCTCATGTAGTCTCATGGGGGTTCAGCATGGGCATCTCTAAATGCATTAGTCAAGGAGTCTCATTTCTGCATTTGACTTTGTCTGTGTGTGTTTTGTTCAATAAATACCTAATGTTTCATCCCAGGAGCCATCTCAGACAGACACCAGCATGTCACATTTAGCTGATATATCTTACAAAGACAAAATAAAGTGATTACTGAGAATTATAATGACATGATGAGGTGGTTACCAAGGATAGTAAGCATATTCTTTCAGTCTTTGAAACAGTTTCTGTCCTCAATAAAGTAACTTCATTCCTAATTGCTTTCTTTTCATAATCAAGCTTCATATGAATGAGTTACCTTTAGTCACTGGGGTATATTTAGGTCAAAAGGCATTTTGTCTGAAATCAGATCATACTTCAGAATATATTCAAGTATTGATTATAGATGAATTACTCAAATCCCTTTTCGATTTGCCTTTCTGTTTTAATTTCTTTTATTTGCAGCCCTTGTTTTTATTTTGTGCTGTCATCATTTAGTAACTGCTTTTTTCATATGACACAATAGAAAACTTTGAATGATGATACTGTGATCTAATTAAACAACAGCGACAGACTGCATAGTAAAGGTTTACATAAATAACACTCAATTCATGTAAACATCAAGGATTAATTAAAATGGAAAATGTCACTGAGAGTCTTAAGTTTTGTATGAAAATATGCTTTTCCAAGAAGTGACTGTACATCTTAAGCCTAAAACTCATTTATTTACCAGCTCTGGGTATGTTATAATAGTGGCAGTTTTTATATATGACAGTAACACATACTTTAACAGTTAGCACAGAGGATTAAGGCTATGAACTTTTATCAAGCTGTCATTAATGCCCTTCCAGTAATTTACTATATAAACACTTGCTACTTTTATAGGTGTAAAAACAAAATGCCAGTACCATACTAATGTGCCAGAACAATATTTACTTTGTGTTCAGTTACTATTAAAGAAATAACATGCAGTTTATATATATTAGATTTCAAATCACTGAAACCTAATTTCATACTAAATGATTCCAGATTTTTAACATATATGTTTTAAACTAAAAGCACGCTCATCTTCAAAAATCATACTACCATACTAAGTATTGCAGAAGGTATACTTAGACATTAATTTAATTTTATTGCAACATTTTCCTGATTACTTTACCACAAGCAGCTAAAAACCTTTATCAAGTCACAATTCCTGCACACTTACTAGTATAATCATATTATTTTATAGCATAACTGCTTGTCAAAATCTGTTAAGGAGACTTTAAGAATGAAGGAGATGCCTACATACCTCTCATGTGGAATTCTATAGTTAATCAAAGCTATGTTGATTGAATGATAATTCCTATCATAGAGAGTGTCAAATCAGCATACATTAGAGCTTGCTGCATCTGTTTCATTGCTATACAGTAACAGTAGAGCAGTTTATTGTTAACTTAAAGGCACACGGTCTATCACTGACTGGAGAAGTGTTGAGCTTTGTTTGGAATGCAGACAAAAACACTGTGTGGTTTTTCAGTGCAGTATCAATTTGTTTGGGCAGTCCTAATCAAACAGGCTTTGTCAATAAAAGATAAGCAAAGCGCACTATATAATTTCCTACATTGCATTTAGTGCACACACATTTGCCTTTAGAATAGCAATATGCAACACAGAAAAATAGATTGTAGTTTATCTAATGGCAGATTGGTTCAACTAGGCTTCCAGTGTTCTTACCCAAAGTTTCTTCAGTGTCAGTGACACAATAGGTGGCACACTTGCCTTTGGTGCAATAGGCTGTGGGTTCTCTTCCCACACCAAATAGTTTGATTGCTTATACTGCAGTGCAGAATAAAGGAATGTTGGACATCAGGTGAGACATTACACTGAGGTACTATCTGCATGTGTTGGTAATAGCTCAGGTGAATGCAAAGGATTCCAAGGCATATATGAAAAGAATAGGGTTCCTTTATTTTTTACAAAATAACTATTGTTTGCAAAATGTTTACATATTTATAAATATATTTATTTTATTTTAACATTTGTTGAGCAGGAAAGTCTGACTAGGACAGAGCCTATTTTCAGCAGAGGCCTGGGGAGAAATGCTCCAGATGTGTGTCTTTGGAATATGGGAAGAAACTGGAGTACCCTGTGGAAACCCATGCGAATGCTGGGAGGGCATGCAGACTCCACACAGAACTCACCCCAGGCAAGAATCAAACTGGAGAATGTCTTGCTGTGTGGTGACAACATTAACCACTGTATCACTATACAAATATGTTTACATATATTCATATATAGAAATACAAATCTGTTTACATGTATTCATAATTTCCTTTGCAATCATATTAAATTTTAATCTCTATTGCACCTGCACTCCTTTTTCCACAACCATCATCTAATTTTACTTAAGATTGTTGCTGTAATCCATTTACCATAGACATAATTTAATTTTTCATTCCATATAATACATATAAAATAACTTTGTATCTATTATTTTAACATATTTAACATATATAATACATGTACATTTTAACATATTTAACATATATAACATGCACACAATTAACATAGTCTTATATAGATCCATCCAGGAATCCTACATGCCATCTGGAAAAATGCATATATTCTCCCCCTGCACAAAGGCTGCAGTAGCATAGATACCTCTAACTTTCGTCCTATTGCTATACTTTTCCCCTGTCTCAAATATCTTAGAAAAATGTATTCACACCCAGCTTCTACATTTTATACTTGATAACCAACTTCTATCTCCTGCTCATCATGGCTTTTGCCCAGCCCACAGTACTACAACTGCTCTCTTATCTTTTCTAAATACAATTAACCAAGGCTGTAATGAAGGCAAACTAGTTTCCTCTCTTTTCCTTGATCTCTGTAAGGCTTTTGACACTATCTTTCACTCCCTTCTTCTTTCAAAGCTTTCCTGACTAGGTATATCCCCTCTAACTCTACTCTGGTTTACTAACTATCTCTCCAGTAGACAGCAATCCATTAAATGGCAAAACTCCTTCTCACCATTCCAAGATACCCCTACAGGTGTTCCTCAAGGCTCTATACTAGGGCCTCTGCTCTTTAGCATTTTTATTAATGACTTCCAGTCCTGTCTTAATAACAGCTCAGTTATTCAGTATGCAGATGACCCAACAATAATTTGTACTACTAATACGATACCCAAATTGCTACCACTTACCCAGCAAGCCTTCTCATCAACTGAAATATGGATGACTAACAACCACCTCATCCCTAATCCCAACAAAACTAAACTTCCTCTTTTCTCCCCTAGGAAAACTACTCTAATAAACAAACCAGACTTCGCTGTCTATTCAGTAAACAAGACTATCCTAGAGATAGTCCCCTACACAAAATTATTAGGTGTTATGATAGATAAAAACCTTTGACCATCACATTCACAATAACGTCAAAAAGACCTACCAGATTGGCACCCTGTAAAGACAAGAACACTTTCTAAACCATTCTACAAAGCAAACTCTCAGCTTTACTTTCCTACTACGATCTCTATTATATGGCACCCCACTCCTCACCAATATTCAGTCCTCTCTAAAAACTAAAATGGAGACTTGTTTCAATAAAATCACTTTGCATCTAATGCTACATATTCCTCCCATCACTGTTCCCCACTACATCCATTGAACTGGCTTGAACTACCACAATACCTTACCTACCCAATAATTAAATACAGCTCACAAAATAATCTATAAACGTTTTGACTGCCCATCTCTCTGCTCCATTCTAACACTATACCATCCAAATAGACCTCTTAGATCTGAAAATTAAACTTTACTGCATTTGCAAAACATAAACTCTCTTCTGGCCAAATGCTTTACTCTTTCTGCATAGCCAAACTTTGGAACTCACTCCTATCACCATTTAGGTCCACTAATGTTGCTAGCTCCTTCAAAAAGGCTCTTCACCTACATCTATCAACTCAGTGGCATTGCTCACACTCCAGATCCCAACCTCCCATAACCTGACCATACTCATACCTCTACTTCTCACTCCCGATCCCAACCTCCCATAACCTGACCCTTCTCACTTAAACTATTCTTTCCTTGTATAATCATACTATATATAATAGCTGCTTAAAATCAACCTCAGATTCCCAACTTTGTCAATTATTTCATCGTTTTACCTAATACATGTATAGTTCACTGTATATATTTCATTTTTGTGTGTGTACTGCAAACTCTTCTGTTTATCTAGTCAGTGTATATTGCTATTACTTTTTACACAAAAGTGATTTCCCTATATTATTATGTCTGTAAAAATGGCTCTTTATTTGTCATTTTATCTCCTACATTGTCAATTCTATTCTGTACTTTCATGTTTTTATTGGAGCTTTTCTCCCCAGGCCTCCACTAAAAATGGGCTCTTTCTGGCCCAGTGGACTTTCCTGGTAAATAAATAAATACATAAATTAATTAATTAATAAATAAAATGTATTTACTGCCATTCTTATAATATCCATATTTAATTATATCCCTGTTTATTTTATCCTCCTCTTTTATATGTTCAAAACATCTTCTTTACATAGTTTTCCCCATAATTTTTCTACTCTTTTACATTTCAAAAACACAGGCAGAACCTGTTTTTCAGAGCTCCATAAACTAGTATCAAATTCAGGAAATTTCACTATTTTTTTTCTAACAAAACTTTATAAATATTTAGTTAATAGTCTAAAATAACTAATTACAAATGTCGGAGGTTTTTTACAAGAAATTTCCTGTCAAAATACTCAGGAGTCTTTATACAGCAACTGAAGAGATGAGTAACCTGAAGAACTCTCACTCTGAGCTGTCACTAAGAAAGGAACTCCAAATAGTAACTACCACATTACAAGAACTATCTATAAAAAATAGATCATTTCAAGGTTAATCTACAAAATCTAAAAGACAACTCTCAGAAACAAACAGAAGTCATTAAAGAAAGGCTTCAGCAGCATCTGTTTAAGCTAACAACTATTGAAACTTCTTTATCTGACATCGATACACAAACATATTTTCTACTGAAACAAAATACCTGGCTCTCCAACAAAGTAGATGACTTAGAGAATAGGGAGAGAAGATCAAATATCAGGATTTTCGGTCTACCTGAGAATACAGAGGGAAAAGACATTATCTCCTTTCTAAATTCATGAATACCAGAAATTCTAAATCATAATGAAAGCTTGTCATTTGGCATCGAAAGGGCACATTGTGCTTTGGGAAATAGATTTTCAGCATCATCCTCTTCTTCTGCCTCTATGCCACCAAGATCAGTTATAATAAAATTGTTATCCTTTATGGACAAAGAACTGGTGCTAAAAACAGCATGGAGGAAAAGTCCAATAAAATATAATCAACATCTAATAAGATTTGACATTGACTACTCCACTAAAGTTCTTGAACAGAGGAAAAGGCATGGCCACTAATAAAAATTCTGAAACAGAATAATATCAAAGCTCAAATAGCCTTCCCTGCAAAGATAAGGATACATTACCTAAGTGAGATGAGAAACTTCAACACTCTGGAAGAAGCCTTTCAATTCATCAAAAATAATAACATTATAACCATCCCAGAAGAAATGGAATGGACATCTCCGTCACTGAAGAGATCCACTGAAAAAACTAGTTGGACTGATGTCAAAAAGAAGAAACAGAAAACTGAAATTAAACTACCTACTTCAGTGAAGTCTCTCAAAGTATCAACTGATACCTAATAACTAAAAGACTTTTAAATGGACTAAATGTGTTACATAACATTCATTTTCATACATATAAGTAATACTAGAGTAAAAGAAAAAGGTATGTGCTTCTATTACCTCATATAAAATTAATAAATCTAAGTTATATTTTAATTAAACAATCTATTTCTAATATTGACATCCCTCTCACCTTGCTTTATGCCTCATTATCTATTTTTATATATAGATATTTACCCTATTTATCTATTTATTTAGATTTCGTTTTCTCTCTATAAATATTTGTTAATTATAAGTATACCTATAGTTAGTTTTTAGTCTAGCAGTACTTCACTTGCAAAGTATTATTTCATAGTTATGTGGTAATTAATTCATTATTTCATGCTTATTTTGTTATATAGTATATTTAACCTAATTACTATTAATGACTGATAGATTTTCCCATTGCTTTGTTGTGACCTAGACACTGGGTGAGATTTCCCTTAGTGGTGATGTAATGGTGTATAGATGTTGTAATATCCTTTGAATGTTATTGCTGTTGGGTATCTGGTTGTTCAAAGGCTTTCCACTCTAGAGTGGAAATGAACTGTCATATAGATGTTGTTGTTTCGCTGGAATAAAATGGAGGACTCTCTGTCTAACCTAGGTGAAGTTTGAGTGTTTTTGATGTGGAGGGGAGTTCATTCTTGGTCCTGGCTGCATTGGAGTGAAAAGTGATGAGTTAGCATGTCGGTGTTTGTCCGTCGACTGGGGATCTCCGGTTTGGCTTGTATGATTGATATTTTATATTCCTTTGGGTTAACAAGATATGCTGTGGGCTATGGATGAAGTCCCCTGAAGGACCGTTGGACGGGTAAGTCTAGCATTCAGCAAAATGTAGTCTGCGAGGTTTACTAAAGGTTTTTTTTTTTTTTATTGAAGAGGAAACATTGCTGTGAAATCGGAGAGATGTCCATGTTTGTTGAGGTGAAAGAGAGGTGATTGCTTTTTTGGCTTTAGTTTCACTGTTTAAATGGAACCATATGCTTAAGGTGACTGTTGGTTGATTTTTGAGTCAGACGGTGTGTGTAGTGTCTGGTGTAGAAGCTCTTGGAAGGCGCTCTTTGTGCCTTATTTAAATAAAAGCTGATAGGGAATGAGTTAATGTTTTAAAACATAGATTTTTTTCTCTCAGGAAACAGTTTGAGCGGGGAAAATCACTTTCGAGAAGGTAAAAAAAAGCTTTTAAAATCTCTAGCTCTCACAAGCTATGTATACAGTTATGTACATATTTAGCTACTGAATATTTAATGCAGCTATAGCAACGTACAAGAGTTGATGTGATTGGTCACCAGTATGTGTATTCTGTAAGAAGCCCGATCGCTTATAGTAATAAAACGGGCCGAACAGCTGTTCATGATTTTACATTTATTTAGGTACAGAAACTTAACATAGTATGTTTGAAGCATTTTAATAGAGGTAAACATTAAATCTAAGTATCTAGTCTTATAGAAACACATGAAACTATTGTATATAAAAGTGTTCTGTTATATTAATGTGTGAATACATCTACATATACATCTCTAGGAAAACTTTACACACAACTTTAATATCAGCTGACATAGTAAGAGCAAGATTTAAACATTTTGATATGGATTATTTGATCAGTCCTTTTAATATGTAGAATAATATACATATTCTTTGTCTGTTTGATTTAGGATATGATAATCATCAGTAATAGCTATTATATGTTACAAGTTTGTCTGACAAAAGTGTTAAATAACTAATGAGTTGAAATGAAGTATTTACTGTATATCTTGGAAATTTGTGCTTCGAGCAAGTTCAGAAAATTGAATATTCATTATTACAGATGTTATGTTTATTTGATTAGTTACTAATTATGTATGTATGTGTATATATATATATATATATATATATATATATATATATATATATATATATATATATATATATATATATATGTATAGGTATGTGTGTATGTATATGTGTGTATATATTGATATATATAAACATTTACTTCTGTTGCTGAAAGATAAATTATATAAAATATTTTAATAGACTCCTATACTATTTAAGATTGTATATTTGGAGCTCTAATGAATGAAAAAAGCAAGTTAGTGGGTTAATTCACCAGATTTACCTATCTGATGGACTAGGAATGTATTTCATTCCATGGTGGGCAAGTTTTAATGTACAAACTAGTTTAACGTTATTTTTATATTTAATTTTTTATGTTATTAATTATTTTCAACAAGCCTGACTTAATTCTATTTGATTATATTAAAGTTACCATCTTACACAGAGATAGATGGATATTTACAAACTAATATTTTTCTTTTTATTATATGTAGAGGAGATGATTTCAGGAAAATTTATTTATTTATTTATTTTATATTTGTTGACCGGGCTAGTCTAACTGGACATATATCCGTTTGCAGCAGAGACCCGGGAAGAAAAGCTCCAGTACAGGTAAAAATAACAATGATATTTAACAAAGAAAAAAAGTTATTATTCATAAAAATATACAAGGTACAAGACATAATTACAAAAACGATGTAAATATTTATAAGAAAAGTTACACAAATTAAAAATAAAAAGAAAATACTGAAGTTTAAAATAATAGAAGGCATACTTTTGAGATGCAACTCTCAGCACTAGGAAGTGTCAGACAGGAGCTCAGTAATGGGACAGGAAGACAAATAAGGTGTATTGAGACTTACTTTCAGTCGGGATTAGTACAAGGACATAGCCATTGAGTTTTAAGATGTTCTTTGATATGTCTTCTGAATAGAGAGGTAGACTGTTGAGTAGCTATTTCATTAGGGAGTAAATTCCAGTGTTTACCTATGGAATTTGAAAATAATGCATCCCCAGCTTTATTGTATGATTTAGTTGTAGATACTAGGAATTTACTGGCAGAGCGAAGTGTGGCTAGGTTTTTGTAAGGAGAAATCAGTTTAGCCAGGCTAGGAGTATTATCAGGGAAGTGAAGGGTCTTATGAATGACAAGTAATTGTTGGTAGAGTAAGTGTTTTTTTAGTTCTAGCCAATTTAGTTGTTTGAGGTTTTGACAGTGGTGAGTTCTATGGGGAGTAGCATTTATGAATCTGGCTATACTATTATAGCAGGTAGAGAGTTTGGTAATGTTGGTTTTAGATAAGGTAGTATATATAGCTGAAGCATAAAAAAGGGTGGAAAGCAGGTGGGTCTGTGCAATGGTTTTTCTAGCTGCTGGGTTAAGGAAGGGTTTAATTCTGTAGAGTGTCCCAATTTTTTTATTAACAGCTTTAATAGTAGTGTTAATTTGGTCATCAAAGTTAAGATGGTTGTCAATGGTTATACCTAATTGACGAGTGATCGTATCGGGGTTAATACAGGTAGAATTATTTGAGGAGATAGTGAAGAATGGTGTAGGAGATTTATTAGTAGGAGTAAAGAGAAGAAGCTTAGTTTTTTTGGGGTTAAGGAGGAGGCAGTGTTGCATAAACCACTTTTCAACGTTATGGAAAGCTGTTTGGGTGATAGATTGGAGGGAGGAAACATTTATAGCAGAACAGATCAAAGTCAAGTCATCTGCATATTGGATGCAGGTTGCTTGTGGCACATTCAAGTAAAGGTCATTAATAAATAATGAGAAAAGAAGGGGTCCAAGGATTGATCCTTGTGGAACACCTACATTTACTGGGAGTAGGGATGATAGGTTATTCTCCCAAATCACTGCTTGTTGCCTGTTTTCGAGATAGCTTCTAAACCACTGTAAAGAATGTGAGCTTAGAGAGAAGAGGTTGAGTTTTTCAAGAAGTATATTATTGGTTAACCATATCAAAAGCTTTTGATAGGTCTATGAATAGTGCAGATGAGAAATGATTATTATTAATGGAGTCAGCAAAGGAAAGGAGGGCAGTTGTAGTGCTATGGTGAGGCCTGAAACCATGTTGACAGTCAGCTAGAAGTTTGTTTTGAAGAAGGTAGTTAAGAAATTGTTTATGTATGCATCTTTCCATTATCTTAGCTAATGGGAGCAGTAAGGCAATAGGGCGATAGTTAGAGAGCTCAGAAGAAGAGCCCCCTTTATGTAGAGGAATTATATGAGATATTTTCCAAATGGTAGGGATTTTTCCTTCAGAGATGGTCCTATTAATCAGAATAGATACTGGGTGATAAATAGCTTTTGCGGCAATTTGTAAGTATTCAGATGGGAGATGGTCAGCAGATGGGGTACAAGGTTTGAGTTTGATGAGAAGCTTGTAAATAATAGATGATGAGACAGGTTGAATTTGAAAGGCATTAGACGAGGCTGAAGAGATATCTTGTGAGGATGTAGTAGGAGTAGGTAGTGAGTTGGCTAGGGTTAGAATGGCTTCTGTAAAGTACTTATTAAAGGCATTTGGGATCTGAGTAGTACTGTTGAGGTTAAATCCTGAAGGGATAGGAGTAGGACAGTGTCCAGGTTTAAGAAGTTTATTAACACCTGACCAGAATTTTTGAGGGGTATATTGAGTAGTATTTTGTAGATGAAGATAAAATTCCCTTTTGTCTCTAAGGGTATCTTTCTTGGTGGTATTTCTTAACTGTTTGAAGAGGAGGTGATCTGATGGACATTTGGTAGCTCTCCATCTAGCCCAAATTTTATTTCTAAGGATCATTTGTTCTTTTGTTTGCTTAGATAGCCAAGGGGCAGTCTTGGCTCTTATCCTGGTAGAGCAAATTGGAGCATGATAATCAAGGATTTGCAGAAAGTTACTGTTAAAATAGGTCACAGCTTCATTAAGTTCAAGGTGTGACAAAGGCGACCAGTCACATGTCTGTAATTCAGCAAGGAAGTTATCAGGGTTGAAAGATCTTTTTGAGCGACATGTTCTTAGCTTATGAGTATGTGGAATATTTAACTTTCGTCTGATGACATATGTAAGTATATGATCACTAATACTGTCAGGAAGGGTCCCTGGAGTATAATTGCTAGGGGTGTTGTTAATAAGAATCCAGTCCAAAATTGTTTCTTTCTTATTTGGTTTATGGATTCTAGTTGGAGTTGTTATTAATTGTGAGAAACCATGGAGATTAATATGGTTAGTAGGTTGCTGAGCTGCACAGGTTTTGCAGTCTATGTTGAAATCACCAAGTATTATGGTTTCTTGGGGTAGTTGGTTTGAAAGGGAACTAAGTATGTTTTCTAGAATCGGAATATTATTACCAGGGGGAAGGTGCATACAAATAAGATAGATTGCTTTTTTGTTGTTTATCTGTAGTTTGATTGATAAAATTTCAGCTTTGTGGCCTGTTAATGGAAGTTCATTAAAGAGGGTAATTTGTAGGTTAGATTTATAGATAATGGCTATACCACCACCTTTCTTTTTTATTCGGTCATATCTGAGTATGTTATAGCCAGGAGGGGTAATTTCCTGGTCTTGAGTTGAGGGTTTTAGCCATGATTCTGTTAGGCATAATATATCAAATGAGTGCAAGTGTAGGAGAGCATGGAGGTGGTGAATTTTGTTATTGACACTTCTGATGTTAATGTGAGCTATTAGAAGGGAGTTGGCTGCTTTACTACATGATGAAAGAAGTGGAGAAGAATTAATATTGAGGTTATAATTCATCATGGAAGAGGGACCGGGATTAGGATGAACATCACCATGTAAGAGGAGTTGGTGATGAGAAAAAGATGGTAATTTAAGAATTTTAAGTGAAATATTAAGAACTTTTTTGTTAAGATAGTAAGACATGTGAGATACCCTATGGTATTTTGGCAGTAGATAGTTGGCAGAACAGGTAATGTTACTATGATTAAGGGAGCTGAAGAAAGAGGAAGGTAAAGTTTGTTTTAGATGAAGGTTCTGCTCATATAAAGTGTTTATGTCCAGGGAGGTGACATAGTAAGATAAAGAAAGAGAGGTTATAGCAGTAGTAAAGAGACGGATATGAAAGAGAAAGGCTTTTACAGTTGGAGACATGGTAGAGAAAAGTTGAAAATATATCAATTTTAATATATTGACATTTTAAATATTTCTTTAAAATAACTTGGCATGGATATCACATTACTATCTTTAAACATAAATGGATTAAATAATCCAAATAAATGATCTAACTTACTAAGGTATTTAAAGATAAATAAATCCCAATTAATCTTTTTACAGGAAAGTCATTTAAAAATGAATGATAATTTTAGTTGGAATCCAAGTGATTATAGGACCTTAGCATGCTCTAAATTTAAATCTAAGAAAAGGGGAGTAATAATCTTATGGAGAAATAATTCCCTAAACCCTGAAATAGTATATAAATATATCAATAATGAAAGGCTTATAGCTATAGTCATACTGAAGTTGAATAATAGGTTATGGACATTAGCTAACTTATACTGGTTTCCTGGTATTGGGACAGGAACAGTTAAAAAACATCTAGACCAAATCATAAACATTTCCAGAGGGAATCTAATAATGGGGGGGGGGGGTTAATTGTCTAACTGAAACTTTTCAAACTACCAACTAAAAATCTCCACGTTTAACAGCTACTGCCAAAATACTAAAAAATGGACTGAGTCATTAAAATTGATAGATACCTTTAATGTTATTTATCATAACTCCTTGACATTCTCTCATCAAGATTATAGGTTTGGTACTCGAACCAGAATAAACAAACTTTTTATATCACAGGATCTTCAATCCAAAATTACTTCTTTTTCAATAATCCCATGCCCTTTATCAGATCACAATTCACTAGTTCTTAAAGTACAAGTAGATTTTAAACCACTATCATTACTTTCTAGAATACCTTCATACATTACAAAAATTAAAGAATTTAAGCAATGGTTAGTGAAAGAACTAAATTTCTATCTAGACATAAACTATAATTCAGAAGTAAATATAGTAATGGTATGGGATTCATTAAAAGCTTATATTTATGGAAGAGTGATTGGCTGGTATAAAAATAAACTCAAAGAATGGGAATCTGAACTACAAGAATTACAAAGGAAACTCACATTATATAAATTAAAAAATCACTCTAATACAATGGAGAACAAGAAGGAAATAGAAGAACTAAATAAAAGATATATTGATATTTTAAGTCATAAAACTGGTTTAGCCATAGAAAGGTTAAAAATAAACGCTTATGCTACTTCTCCGAAACACCTAAATAATGTATCTGTTAAAGTCAAAATGCAATCCAAATCCATTTCTATTGTTAATATTCTACACGAAGAAAGAGATAAGAAGGTCTCAGAAATAGGAGATATATTAGACACGTTCAAATCTTATTACAGTAATCATTATAAAGATACTTATAATAAATTGACCATTCCTTGTTAGGCAATATGATCTCTAATATTATATCAATACCTGATAGTTTACAAAGAAATTTACAAAAACCTGTTACACTCAAAGAAGTTGCAGATAAAATTAAAGATAGTAAATCTGGTAAATCTCCTGGAATGGATGGTTTAATTTCAGAAATTTACAAATTATTTCCCAAAAATATAATCACCCTGCTACATAAGACATTAATTGAGATTCAAACCCATGCAATTATTCCCCTTTCATGGAAATACTCTCTAATTATACCCATTTTAAAGGAAAACAAAGATGCTAGCCTTTGCAGCTCATATAGGCCAATTTCACTACTAAATAATGATTATAAAATGTTTATGCCCATACTGGTAAATAGAAAAAAAAATCAATTAAATGAAATCAATAACTATGACCAGACTGGATTTATTCAGAATAGACATACACATGATAACATTAAAATAATATTGACTTTAATAGATTATCTAAATAAAGAAAATATAGAAGCCTTGATAATAGGACTGGATATTGAAAACGCATTTGATTCCTTAAATTGGGACTATCTAATTAAAATTCTTGAAGCTAATAAATTCCCGCTTTCCTTTATCACATTTATTTAAAAAGTATATGAAAATAATTTAGTCTATATCAAATTAGGACCCTTTACTTCAGAACCTATACAAATTATGAAATGTACTAAATAGGGATGCCCAATGTCACCCATTTTATTTGCACTGGCTATCGAACTATTTGCTATACTAATATGAAACAATCCAAAGATAAAAGGACTAAATATATTCGACCAATATAACTCTAAGATCATGCTCTTTGCTGATGATGTACTTCTCACTCTATTGAACTCAAAAGAGGCCTTAGATGAACTAGATATTCTATTAGAGAAATTTTATAAGATTTCAGGTCTTTGCTGTAATAATCAAATGTCTAAATATCTATTATTAAATAAAAAAAGGACATACAAGTAGATAAGAATAGTGTCATAGGAATGCAAGCTACAAAAATAAAATACCTAGGAATAGATGTATATGATAATATACAAGATATAATACAAAATAATTATAAAAGGATTATTGACATAATAAATTTTCTAGTGAATAAATATAATAATCTGTTTCTAGTCTTTGAAGATAGGCTTCAATTGATTAAAATGGTCCTTCTCCCTAAAATTTTATATATAGTCCAAGCTATTTTGTTAATTCCAGAGAGATCTTATCTTAAGAAAATAACATCAACACTACTAAGATTCTTATGGTACCCTAAAAGAAACAGAATTGCTTATTTGCATCATATAAGACAATGGGATCAGGGAGGAATAAATGTCCCAGACATTGAATCATATATAAATGCTACATTATACTCAAAACTGTGATTGAATGGATTAATCCTAATTACACATCCAACTGGAAAAAATTACATACAATGATTCTATTAAATGAAAATAAACTTACTAAAAATATTACTGTTATAGATATGAATTATATACTATGGTATTCATTGTGTATAAATTTACAAATATATCTAAACCAACAAAGACATTTGTAATAAATCATTTATACTATCATTTTAGAAAATTTATAAATATGAACATGGAATTAAAGATCTGGTTTCCAACATTAATCCCCTTCAGCATTACAAAAACTTTTCCTGATATAATTCATAAATAAGTATTTATGCACTGGGAACAGAAAAAAAAATAATTTGTTGGCTCCATTGTATAAAAAATCAAAAAGTTCTGGATATACAATATTTGATGTCAACTTATGAATTAAACTCAAATGAATGGTTAATGCTTCAGAATATATTGACATTCCCCAAGGATCTATGTAGAGTATTAAATAATGTGTCATACTCATCTTCACCTAAGTTTATAAGTAGATTCTTTGAAATCATTTATAATAATGAAAATATGAAGAATGGAACTTCTTACTTATACAACTTAGTAACAAACTACAAAACAGCACCTAAAACAACATATTGGCAATTTATTACTAGAGGATATTCAATTCAATTAACCCCAGAAAATAAGTCAAATATACTACTTTCAGTAAAATTAACCTCCAGTTCTCAGTATTAGAGAATATTTACCTGGAAATTCCTACATAGATCCTTCTTGACTCCTGATAAAATTTAAAAATTCAATTCTTCTTGTAATGGAGTATGCTGGAGATATCAACAGATTGTTAAAGCTGACTGGTCTCATATTTTTTATGAATGTAAAAAAGTTAAACCCTTTTGGGAAAATATTGATAACTTCTTACAGGCTATTTACACAGATAATTTTGTCTTGACCAAAACTTTAATTTTACTGAATATATCTGAAGAGGTTTATCAAAAAAGAACTAATCTTTATGTTTTATGGACAATATTAGCTATAGCTAGGAAATGCATAACAAAGAGGTGGAAGTCTACCATAGTACTTGGAAGAGAAGAATTTCTATGCTTATTAAAGAAGACAGTGTTGATGGAAGTTAAAACCAAAGAATTAAGATTGTTTCCAATGCCATTAACTAATAATCCTTGGAGAAAAGTTTTGTCATTGGTTGATACTCTACAAATGGATCTAATCTCTTTTTAAAGAAATCATTCTTAAGTTAAATATCTTTATTTTTGTTTAATTTGCTATCATTCATTTATTCATGTCAGGCTGTATGTAAATATGTACATAGTTTAACTTCATAGTTATTATGATTCTACATTGTAAAAGTAATTATTGTTGACTAATAATCAAAAGAAAAAAATTCTGAGTAAAAAAAAAACACATGTTCTATAGTTTCTTCTTCTTGACAATGTAAACAAATTCTGTCACTTTTATCTTTATATGGCATATTTGCTTTTACTGGTAATTTATCTATTACCAGTCTCCACAAAAAATCTTGACATTCTGCTTTCTGATAAAACCATTTGCTTTGTATTTGTGTAGTATAGATGTTTTGATTTGTTAGATCTCCCCATTGTTTTACATAGTACTGTTTTATCATTGCATTATTATATCATTCTTTTTTATCTTTTTCTATCTCATCAATTTATTTTCCACAAAATATTTATCCTGGTAACATTTTATTTCTTCATTCATACAATCTTTTCTCTTTTACCCTTTTTACCATACCTCAAAATTTGTCATACATATATCTGTGCAAATTTACTACTAATCTATCATCCTTTTCATTTATCCACTTTAACATTTTGTACAAATTTATGATGCAACATATACCACTGGGTTAATTAACGTGAAAATCTCTTTTTTCTTTATTTTCATACATAACTACTCTTTTTACTGGGTTTAATCTAAAACCCCATATAAATGAAAATATCATCTGCAATAATTCATTTTCAAATAGTGCAGGCAACATAAACATACTTGCTATGTATGCAATTTTTCCTGTCAGTACTGAAGTTAGCAAACAAGCCTTTCTTTCTGAATTATAATTTATATGTTCTCCAGAAAAGACAGGTTTGTTTTATTTCTTCTATTGTTTTTTCCATTGAATTCTACTTACATATCCATTACCAAATGTTATACCTAATGCAAAAATGTAATTCATTGTAAAATATATTACCTCTATCTTACATCACCTAAACCATTACTTTTCTCTTTATTTAAAGCCATCTCTACTGCCTTAGACACTCATCTATGCAAATTATTACTTCTTTTATCCAACTTTTTTGCTTTTGCAATTATTAAGGCATTCAAAAGACATGCGTAAATGGGCATGCCTTCGTTGAAGGTTGAACATCGAGCTGGCACCTCGGCGTTCGTAAAAATCTACTGCTAATCATTAGCGGACCAGAGTTCCACTGTGGTGATCCCTAACCAGGAAAAGCCAAAAGACAAACAACAACAACAACATAATGTCATCTGCATATGTTAAAAGTACTGGATTTCTTAACCTCTCAGGTGTTATATACCCCACCTCCTTCATTTTGCAACTTCCCATACTATCACATTTATAAAATATGGAAAGAATACACAACTCATTGGACATCCCTGTCTGACAGCACTTTTCATATGCACCTCTTGGCTTAGCCAATCATTTAATAGTATTTTTACTTTATTATTACTATATACTGACATACATAATTTCTTAACTGCCTTACCTATATTATATGCATTCATTATTAACCATAAGATTTCATGTCCAATTATGTCAAATGCCTTATTAAGGTTTCTTATGATTTTCCCCTCTTTTCTTAGGTTCATAGGTTCATAGGTAGGTACTAGATTATTGGCCCAAGGGCCTACGTAAGCCTAGCCAATAAGGTTCCCTGGCTTACGCCACCCAAGAAAGTTATTTTCCTGTGTCACTGTCTAGCAGAGACACAGAAGTGATCCCCAGGGTGTATTTCCTATTTCTCATCCACTCATCAAGATTTTTCTTGAAGAGTGCTAATGAAGAACTTTGCTTGACATAGATAGATAGCCTGTTCCAGAGTATGGGAAGTCTCTGGGACAGGAATCTATCCCTCCAGCATGTCCTGTTTATTGTGGTGACAAGGTTTAGGTCCCTAGAGTGTGTGGCTCGGAGGGATTGGGATTTCTTTAGGTGTAGCATGTCCAACAGCTCTGGGTTTGACATAGCTTTATATGTTAGGCAGAGATCAACTCAGAGTAGACGATATGCTACTGAGTAAAGCTGGAGTTTTTTGAGGTGGTCAGTGTAGGGCATTTGTTTAAGGCCAGTGATCCTCTTTGTGAGGTACTTCTGTGGCCTTTCCAGCTGCTGCAGATGTCTTGTGAGGTACATTCCAAAAGGGGCATTTTACTCTATAATGGGTCTAATGAGTGTCGAGTAGAGGGGAACAATGACCTCTTTTTTCCTGGATGAGAACCCTTTTATGATGAGGTGTGCCACGTAGAAGGACTTCCTGACTACTGTGGCGATGTGACTATCAAAGGAGAGACTACTGTCTACCTGGGTCCCAAGGTCTCTTATCACGCATTCAGTGTTAAGTAGATTGCTGCCTATGTGGTAGTTCATGGGTACAGAGTTTTTACCAAAGGGGATGACACTGCACTTTTTGGCATTGAGCTTGAGGCCATGGCTCTGACACCAGGCATCTGTCTCAGTGAGGCCCATCTGTAGGATGTCCACATCATTTGGAGACTTGACTATGGCTCCTAGTTTGCAGTCATCTGTGAACTTCATTAGCCAGAGGCCTTCTGTGTTTGGAGAGATCCTAGGATGGAACCTTGTGGTACTCCACTTGTCACTGCTTTGAGGTCAGATTTGGAGTCTGCAACTTTTGCAGTGTGGTTCTGTCAGTGAGCCAGTTGGTAACCCATCTTGTGACATAGGGATTTATACCTAGTTTAGTGAGTTTAGCTATAATTCCAGAATGGGGGATGATGTTGAAATCCTTGGCGTGGTCAAGATAGGCTGTGTGAACCACCTTACCCTCATCTACGGCTTTGGTGACTGCCTCAAAGAAGTCGATTAGGTTCAGGAGGCATGATCTGCCTTTCATAAACCAGAACTGGGTGGGATCCAGAGTTTGGAGGTTACCAATGTCTTTGTTTATGAGTTCCATGATGATACGTTCCATGGCCTTGCAGACCAGGCTCATCAGGCTAATAGGTCGATAGTTCCCGGGATCAGTAGTGGCTCTCCCTTTGTGGAGTGGGATAACTGTTACTGTGCACCATTCAGTGGGCACAAAGCCTGATGCGAGGCTATTATTGAATATGGTGCTTAAGTGGGGAGCCAGTTCGTTCTGAAGTTCATGTATCATAAAATCATCCTTAACTTCTCTAACTATCATTAATAATTCTTGGCAACCCTTTCCCTTTATACTATATATACAACTTTCCATAATATATTCTATTTTAGTTTCAGATCTCTTTTGTATTATTTTCATAAAGATCTTATAATCATTATTATTCATTACTATCTGTCTCCATTTTTTAATTGTCTTCTAGCTACTTTCTTGCATATGAATTTAAGTATTCCACTACATAATTCTTCACACATACAACTTTCACACATAGTTTTTTTGTCAGTCCCTTAAACTTGTATATATTTCATAGCCTAGACCATCGGGTTCTGCAGCCAAATCTATATTTATTTGTCCTAGTACTTTATCTAGCACATTTAAAGAACTCTCTTTTTCTAACATTTTATTCTTTTTTCTGTTAACTTTTTTTCACTTCCCATGTTTTAATCACTACCTTCTTTTTTCTTTAAACATTTCTTGTTCATAGGGATATCAGGTTTATGTAAATGTAAGTCACTGGTAGGTTTGTTTAATACATGGTTACACTCATTTGCACTTTCAGTTAGATTTTTAATGAGTTTCATTATTAGATTAAACTGTTGCGATGTGTAGCAATTGAAAGGAAATGATAAGGGTATGAAAGAATATTTAAATGTGAACATGGAAGTGGAGTTATTTGTTCTGATAAAATCCTAGTGTGAAGACAAAAATACTGAAACTAATATTGCGTTAAGTTATTTTGTGGTTCCTTATAGTCATGCAGGCTCTGCCATAGTGGGAATATACTTCTTGGTTCAAGTTTTTACATTTTTGCACTTTCATCTTTGTTAATCATACCAACTGCTAACCCCCCCCCCTACAGAAAGCTACAGGATCACTATTCCTATGACCTTGTGAGACTGTTTAGATGCTTCAAAGACAAATACATTTGTTGTTGTCCCTGCAGGTATAATTCTCTTCTCAATAGCTGCCCCCATGTTTTGTGTGCAGCTTCTGTTTTATGTATGCAGAACATAATGGAGGGATGCCACAGGCAGCTCTAGTTCATGTGCATGTTATGCAGCAAGGGTCTGCACGAATTTCTGACAGTCATTTTGTATGATTAGAATCACATGCATGGCCTTTAGGAATCCATCATCATAGCTTGATGCATGCAGTGTCATTCTCCTTAGTGCCAGCTTATGCAGAGAAGAATAAGTTGCACCTTTGTGCCTGCATGATGTTCCTGGTGTCCCAGCTCTATATGTAATGTCCCCACAGACCATGTCTACTTTAACCTCCACTGTAGGTGTACCTTTATGTTGTGCCATGTCACTACTACATCTGATGTGCCATCATGCCTGGTGCTTTTGACTACTTTTTTGTTACCTCGCATTGTGCCACACCTTTTTTCTGTACTATGCCGTGGTGTGGTGCCTACAGTCTGGGCAGCCACTGGGTCCCTTATTCTCTTATACCTTGCTGCAGGGCTGATTTAATTTGGGTCTGCCCTAATTGCTTCCAGCTCTTCTCTACAGTCTGATAAAGCTGTTTGCTCTTTGACGTACAGCTTCACATATGTCACTATGGCTATCTTCCCTAGAAACTGTATGGCCTGTCCTGTTGATTGCTGCCTGGTATAATCACTCTACAGCCTTTGCTAGCTTGTACAATGTTTCTTTTTGCACTGGAACTGTGTTGTTAACCTGCTTCAGCATGTTTTGGCCATAAATGGCATAAGAGGTCTGTTTGGACCTGTCATGCTTATGGGATGTTTCCTTGGTGGGCTATGGTCTGATACCCTACCCTAGTATGTGGTTTCAATGAGAGGACTGGATGGCTAAATGAGATAGTTAGATGTTCATACTTTTTGTAGACAATATCTGGACTAATTACTGGCTGCTTTGATATTAGGATTACACATCTCTTATTTCATATGATATTTATTTATTTATTTGCAGTTGGTTTACCAGGATAGTCCATTGGGCCAAAAGAACCCGTTTTCAATGGAGTCCTGGGGAGAAAAGCTCCAATACAGGCAATAATTAGGTACATACAAAAACTACAATAATAATTATACAGAGTAAGAGATAAAACATTTAAAACATTTAAGCTCAAAGTTCAAGAAGCATTCAAAAAATAATACAATCTGATGAGGAATTATGTCAGGTAAATAAGTTGAAAACAGTAATGAGATATGCATTCAGAGAAGTTGTTCAGAAGGAACCATAAAATTACATTATAAAGTAAATATTCTGAGGGAACATAAGCTTTGATAGGTAGAGTTATGTATCATAAGTGTGAGGGAGGATGGGATATCATAGATTTATGAGGGGAGGGAGCAAGAACAATCCCATTGGGACCTTAGATATGTATGAAGAGATTTTTTGAACATGTACTGGTTAGTGGTGGTACGAATGGATGGTGGAAGTGAGTTCCAGAGACGGGCAAGGTTAAAAGATAGTAAGTGTTTGCCTGGGGGATGACATGGTTTATGTACTTCTAATAGGTTTTGATTGTTAGACCTTAGGACTCTATTTGGTATGCATTTTGAAGGCTGAAGACAGGGAGGGACAAAGAGAAGGGCTAAGAATGAGCTTGTGAGCGAAAGTCAGTTGTATATATATATATATATATATATATATATATATATATATATATATGAGTTGATTTGGTAATTCAAGCCAATTTAATTTTTGAAGAGAGGAACAATGGTGAGTGGTGGACCTGTGGCTGTTGGCGAATTTGGCAATTTTGTTATAGCAGGAGGAAAGCTGTTTTTTTAGAGAGGTCTGAAGATTAGTCAGTAATGGGGCCCCATAGAGAAGGGAGGGGATGAGAAAAGAAGAAGCGAGTGTGATTTTGGAGGAGCTTGTAAGGTATTGGTTCTGACGGTAGAGCATATCTAGTTTTTGATGGGTTTTTTTAATATTTAGTTGTAGATGGGAGTTGTAACTCAGCCGATTGTCAATTTGTACACCTAGTAGCTTAGTTTCAGACACTAGTTCTAGGGGTGAGTTATTTAGGCTGGTAATTGAGAAGGAGTTTGTATTGAAGGAGGTGGATTTGGAAGGGGTGAATACCATAAGTTTTGTTTTGGAGGCATTGAGTGCTAAATGGTTTATTTTCATCCAATTTTCAGTTATTGAAAAGCTTCCTGAGTAAGTTTTTGGAGCAGTGAGGTGGAGGTGGCAGAGCAGATAATGGTGGAATCATCTGCATATTGGATGATGTTTGCAAATGGGATAGATTTGGGAAAGTCATTGATAAATATATTGAAGACCAGGGGACCAAGAATGGATCCTTGGGGAACTCCAGTGGGGGTACTAAGGAATGGGGAAGTGGCCTTTTTCCATATTACTGCTTGGTGTCTATTTGATAGATAGCTGGAGAACCAATTTATGGAAGAGGGAGAGAGGTTAAGTTCTGACAGTTTGGTTAAGAGCAGATTGTGTGAGGTGGTGTCGAAGGCCTTGGAGAGGTCAAGTAATAGGGTAGAGACAGTGTGGCCGGAATCACGTGCTATGTTAACAGTCTCAAGAAAGGACAAGAGGGCAGTCATAGTGCTGTGATTTGGCCTGAATCCATGTTGTGTAGGGGTTAGCAGGTTGTTATCTAAGAGATGTGGCAAGAGTTGAAGGTGGATACACTTTTCCAGAAGTTTAGAAATGGGGGACAGAATGGCAATAGGACGAAAGTTGTTGACATTGCAATTGTTGCCTCCTTTATGCAGGGGGATGATGAATGCTTGCTTCCACAGTTGGGGCACAGTGCATTCATGGATGGAACGGTTGATTAAAATGCTAATGGGATAGGCAATTGCATCTGCGGCTATACGTAGGAAATAAGAGGGAATATTGTCAGGGGCATTAGTACATGGCTTCAGTTTCTGAAGGAGTTTCTTAATAGTGGTAGTGGGTGTAGGTTTTAATGAGAATAGAGAGGGATGTAGAGAGAGAGAATTTGAGGAGGGTACAGGTGATTGGGCAGTAAGAGTAGTGGGTAAGGTGGAAGATAGGCAGTGTGAAGTAGAAATGGGGATAGGGTTGTTTGCGGGAGGGGGTGTATTAGATGGTGAGGTGGAGCATGTGAAGGAGGAGGTGAGTTTGCTAATAGAGTCGATAAAAAAGGAGTTGAACTGAATAGCTAAATCCAAGTCTGGGATATTTGGGTCTGGGGTTGGGGTGTGTGGTTTGCTGGGGTTAAGGAGGGTGGAGATCCCCTTCCAGAATCTTTGAGGGTTAGTTTTATTATTGTTTTGGAGTGTGAAGAAGTATTTTTGTCTGTCAGAGATTATTAGCTTTTTTACTTTATTTCGAAGGGTTTTATACGCAATATGTTGATCTGGTGTCTTATTTCTCAGATAGAGTCCCCAGGCTTTGTCTCTAAGGCGCATAGTTGAAAGTGTGGTTTTGGTTAGCCAGGGGGCTGAATTTGTTTTTATTCTTTTTGTTCTTAGAGGGGCTTGAGAATCAAGTATTCCTAAGAATGTAGAGTTAAAGTGGGCAACTGCTTCTTCTAGGGGCAGTGTCTTCAGATTGTTCCAATTAATTGCTTTCAGGGAATCTATGAAGATTGATTGGTTAAAGCTTTTGTCATTGCGGGTAGTGATGTAGTTATGGTACGGTTGGAGATGCAGGAGAGTCGGTGGGTGAAAGTAGGCAGATGATCACTAAGAGGGTCGGGAAGGGTACCGCTATCTGAAAAATAGTGGGGGTGTGACACTAGAATCCAGTCAAGGATGGTGCCACTGGACGGGTCCTTAGATGGGTGGGTTATGGTGTTGATTAGTTGGGAAAAGTTATATAGATTGATGTTAAGAGGGTTGGTTGGAGACTGGATGGAGGCCCAGTTAATATTTACATCTCCTAAGATTATAGTTCCATTGCTAATATTGTCGGAGAGCCAAGAGAGGATATTTTCAAGTGTAGAAATATTGTCCCCTGGGGGGATGTAGAGGGATGCTAGACATATGTGTTTGTGCTTATTAACTTGTAGGAGAGAGAGGAGTATTTCAGCGTTATTAAATGTGGGGGTAGGTTTGTCATACGGGGTAACTAGCAAGGAAGAGGAATAAAGGAGAGCAACTCCACCGCCTTTCTTTCGGGTCCTGTCTTTTCTAATGATTGAATAGCTGGGTGGAGTTATTTCAGAGTCTTTTATAGAGGGCTTTAACCATGTTTCTGAAATAGATAGTATGTCAGGTTTGTTATGCCTGAGCCATGCATGGAGGGTTGGGACTTTATTCACTATACTTTGTGAGTTTAGAGAAGTAAAGAATATATGCTTGTGTGAGGAGGAAGAGGAGGAGGGGCCGGGGCTGGGATGGATATCACCAGATAAAAGACTGGTAATGAGATGAAAGATTGGATTCAAAAGATAGTTGAGTAGAGTAAGAAAATGGTTTGGGTCAGCTGAGATGATCAAGGGGTGTTTAGTTGCTATTGGGATAGAGTTTTTCTGAGAGGAGAAAACTTTGAAAGAGAAGGTGAGGAGCTGTGTTATTGGGTAAAGATGGGGGGAGATGGGAGAGTGCGATTGTGAGAGGGGGGAGTTCAGATGGTTGGTTGTATGATAAAGTTGTGAATGATAAGAAGTATGAGGTTGGGTGAGGTGATAAAGATATGATAGTTTAAGAGAAAGTGATAGAAGAAAAAGGATGGAAGAAGGGTTTAGAGGCATGTTGAAAAGGTTGCTTAGTATTAAGTGTTGTAGTTATCTAATATGTGTTATAAGTTTATTGTGCAGGGGGATGAGAAAAATTTAGCAAATGTTGAGCAGAATAAAGAGTAGTAGGAGTGGAGCTGGATGCAATTAAGGTAGGTAAGTGAGTGAGAGTTTTAGATCTGAGATGTATCAGTATGTATTAGCTGTGGGTGTGGTTACAAATTGGATAATAGGCTGTTGGGGGTGTGTCTATGGTGTTGATGGTTGATTAGTGTAGGGAGGAAGTGGGTGTGGAAACAAGAAGGATATAGCTAGACACACTGGGACGGGTGGCATTTGGGGGCAGGGTAGGGGAGCGGAGTGAGCCCGAAGGGCAAACGGAGCGGGAAGAAACCAGGAGAGGATCGAGAGTCAATCAGTGGAGCATAGGATACAGGAGAGTAAGTAGTAGCTGGGTAAGCAAGGTTCCTGTATTTAAGAGGTAAAGGGGGCAAAAGTTGGATGAATGAGTGAGGAGTGCGAACAATAAAACAGGAAAGCAGAAAATGAGTGAAGAACAAGTAGTGTATAGTAGGGAGGGGATGCCCTCTAGTGGCCTAGTGCAGAGTTGCACTGGGTCAACTAGGAAGGTCTTGGGACTAGATAGGATGAAATGAGGAGGAGCAGGGAAAGAACTTAGTTAAAGATGGGAGAGAGAATGGAGAGGGAGAAATAAAAGTGTTTAGGCTGCTGGCTGACCTGGCAGGGAGATAGCTTACAATATTATCAAGCAGGAGTTACAATGGTAGAACAAGTGGCAACAGATGTACATACATTCACAGTGTCCTCTGGGAGACACTGTTCCAAGTTCCAAAATAGGGATAGATGCAGCAGAGCAGTATGTCTCTTAAGTAAAAATGTGGATGGAGTAGGTGACCTTGGTTGAATGTGTATGTCCACCCAGGCGTGGTCCCAAGGGAAACTATAGGGCAAAAATTCACAGTGTCCTCTGGGAGACACTTTTCCAAGTTCCAAAATAGGGATAGATGCAGCAGAGCAGTATGTCTCTTAAGTAAAAATGTGGATGGAGTAGGTGACCTTGGTTGAATGTGTATGTCCACCCAGGCATGGTCCCAAGGGAAACTATAGGGCAAAAATTCACAGTGTCCTCTGGGAGACACTTTTCCAAGTTCCAAAATAGGGATAGGGATATCATATATCATATCCCACCTCATGTCTCAGCCTATTAGACCCAACCTCATTGCATCTCATCACCCCATCCTAGATCTCATAGTAACTAATAAACCTTCTCTTATCTCAGATGTCACCATCCATCCAGTATCTTTCAGTTACCACTGCCCTGTTAGCTTTCATATCCATCATCCATGTATAAATGTACCCAAAAAGTTCATATCTTTCTGTAATAAATCACAGAATAACATTAACAAACTTAAATCCTCCTTCTCCTTAAATGTCACCAGTTTTGAACTCATCTGACCCTAACACTACTGCAGAACTACTCACATCTGTACTGATTGACCAGTAAAACTCCTACTTCCCAGTAATCTAAAGAATATACAAACCTAAAACATAGAACTGGTTAACCTGTGAGCGTAAAGCTCTTCTACAACTCCGAGTCAAGGTATAGCATTCTTGGAAAGGACTTTCTACTACTATAAAGAGACAACATTAGACCCAGCTTTGCAACCTTGCAAGCAAGCTATATGCCATCATAAAAGTCACTTGATGAAATAATATCAAACTTTCCTAATAAAATCACCAAAAAACATCTGGAAAGAGATTAACTATAGCACAAGATGGAAGAGCCTTCTCTTCCATGAATTCCACATTCTATCAACTTTCTAGCTCTGATTTCCTTTCTCATTTCAGCAACCTTTGCAGCCCTTTCTCTAGTCAATGCTAAACTGCATCTGACACTCCCATCTCCCTCCATGCATCCCTTCATTCTACTTCAGACCTATCACGTCCAAGGACATCTACCCTCTACTTGAACAGATTAAACTTGTAAGGCCCCTGGTACTGACAAACCTCACACATGGTTTATCACTGTAAACACAAAAGCATAATCCAAAGAAACACATACACAACCTGTGTATTAAACTTAACACTATGCCTAATATCCAATTCCAAACGTATACGTGGAGTTCCAGGCAGAAATGCTGTCGAATCCAATAATCACAGAACTAAACTTCTTTAAATTAGATACAAGTCTGTATTCCAAGAAGTAATGCTACAGTCATTCGTACATGTAAAAACTAGTTTATTCAGACACGTTAGCGCTTTCACCTACTGGCTTCTTCAGACGTACAAAGAACAATGCAATTACGCTGGTTAAATAGTCTCCCTATGAATCCTATTGGATAAGTCAGGTAATACCTTAAAAACATATCAACTCTCACATAATTATTATAATTGTTATAGAAAACTAAGCTACAAAAAACTAATTACCTTGTCAGAGTTGCATAAGCAAGTCTCCTATTAATCTACATAATACATATAAAAACGGATCAAGCTAAACTATATGAGTACATAAAATACTGTGCTAATAAATATAGCTAGCATTACAAATAAAACATCATAATAATAAATACTGTCTAGCTGCATTACAACATTAAAATATTAAAAAGCATATAAAAACACAGAAAACCACATACATAGACATGAAACACAACTTGTCACTATTATGCAAAAAATATATATATGGAAAACACTGTAAATATATAGGTGTATCATGGTGACACTGAACATTAATGAACAAATAAACAATGCTTAGGCAACACATCTACCAATACATCCTATAAATTACTACTATTTCATGGGTTTCCTACATCTCTTTTTCCTAAGCACAGGTTTGATGTTCACCCTCTCATTCAAACCGGGTGATCTATCAGATTTACACCTGATAATCCATTTCATTTCACATTCCAATGTTATTCATTGGACTCTATTGCTTACCTCGATGTTAATATCACTAGACTACCCTCAGGTTTGATTAATACTTCCATTCACAGGAAGTCATGCTATAGAAATACCCTATTACATCGTCAGAGTATGCATCCTAAGTATATTTTTGACAATATGTAGATTAATAGGAGACTGTTGTTGTGTCTGAATAAACTAGTTTTTACATGTACGAATGACTGTATTATTACTTCTTGGAATACAGACTTGTATCTAATTTAAAGAAGTTTAGTTCTGTGATTATTGGATTCGACAGCATTTCTGCCTGGAACTCCACGTATACGTTTGGAATTGGCTATTTTTATTTTTTACTTCGTGGGTTCCGTGCTCCGTTGGCTTGGTGCACTCATTTGTGTACTATGCCTAATATCCTGAATAATACAATTGTAAAACAACTCTGTAAGAAGCTCTGTCCCTCCAATCCATGAAACTTTTGGCCCACGTCTATTTTCCTTGCCCTAAGAAAGATTCTGAAAAAATTACTTTATTTGCAACTCACTCAATGCATCAACCAATGCCACCTTCTCTTTCAAATGCAGCATGTCTTTTGGTCTGGTAGCAGTACACCCACAGCTGTCTGGACACTCAGTGACAGCATTCTTCTTGTAATAGACAATGACCTAATTACTGAGGCAATATTTATTGATCTCACCACAACCTTTGATCAAGTTGATCAGTCAGTTCTCCTACCATCTCACTGAGATAGGAAATAGTGAATACAATTTGCCCTCATTCAAAAATATCTTTGTAACTGCCACTTCTCAGATAATTTTAATTCATCAACCTCTATATCAGTCCCTCCTCAAAAAGATGTCCCTTAAGGATCTGTTCTGGTACCTCTCCTATTTTCTATCTACATTAACAAACTTCCTTTTGACTTACCCATCATTTTCTCCTGCTGTATGCTAATGACATGGTCCTATACTGTTCCAATCATTCTGTCTATTTTCTTTAACTTGAACTTCAGGCTGATTTTCATGCCCTTATTTAATGGTTCAGTGATAAACAATTACTACTAAATTCCTCTAAAAGAAAAACAATGCTTCTTGGCACTAGGCAAACACTCACTTATCTATCCAGGTCCCTAAAAATGCTCAATGATCTCAATAACACTATAATTTCACTCCATTCAAATATCTAGGGATTCGGGCCACTCCAGTGGTGCAGCAGGATAAAGCTTTGACTATGGCCCAGGTGACTCAGGTTCAATCAGTGGCTTGGGTGACTGATGGAACAGTAGGAAGAGATGGGCATGACCATCCCAAGGGGTAGACCGGTCCACAAGCACTCACAGTGATGATCTCATTTGGAGGCTGGGGACATCACAAGACAGGATTGCCTAAACAGGGGCTTAAGGGTGGAGATATGACTGAACTGCTGTGGAGGTTTGGCAAAACTCCATACATCTTCACTGCACACCCATGCCCCAGGCTTCATCATGAACTTGCAGAAGGGAGGGACTGAAATATGGGTAGGTTTAAAGTAAAAAAAAAATACACCCCCTGGAGAGAGGCACAGACAAGCTGTTTTCCAGAATGCCTTGTTGCATCACTGGCCTCAACAACAACTGATTGGGGGTGGAGGGTGGGGGTTACTAACTGGTAAAACTAGTATGGATAGGTACTGGGGAGCTGGGAAGTAAAATGATGGAAGGTGGAGGTGAGAGAAATAATATGAGCAAGAAAAAATACCTAGGGATTTGGTTTGATCCCTTCCTAAATTTCTCTCTACACCTGGACTGACCCTACAAGAAAATCAAGTCTCTCCTATTCTGTGCTAATAGGATCTCCCCTTTTCTATCCCGACTCTGAACAAATGTCATAGGTAAATGTATCTTATTGGCTCAGCTAGAATACTGTCAACTGCTAATTGCTGCTGCTTCTAGAATAAATGTATCCATTATTCAGTCCATTTCAAATGCCATTTGCATATTTATCACTTTCACTCCCCAAGAAATGAACACCACTGCAAAGCAATCGGAAAAGCTAGATGGCTACCTGTGAAACAACATGCTGACTTTCCACTTGTCTCTCAACTACTTAAACTTATCAAGAATGACACCTTCCCTCCACTAGTTTCTTGACTATTCAGTGATGTACCAACATACAGCCTTTGAGATCTTAACCACTCATGTCCTCCTCCAAAACCCCCAAACTAGGCTTCAGCGCACAAATCATGCTTTCTCTGTCTTTGGTCCCAAATTATGGGAATCTCTCCCATCTTTTCTTAAAGATTATTCCTCTTACCCCGTGACACTGCTATCTTTCTGACCAAACAACTAAACCTCTTCATTCCTTTCTTCAGTCTATATACCTTGCTGTGACTCTTAGTTTTAATTGTGATTCTCCCATCATGCCAACTCTGATTTCCACTCTAATTATTTATTTATTTATTTAAATTTGTTGACTGGGAGTGTCCGACTGGACGTAGGTCCATTTTCAGCGGAGGCCCGGGGAGAAAAGCTCCACAGTTAAAATAAACAGACAGTATTTACATTGGATTACATAGTGATTAACAATTTACATAGCAATTACTTACAACATATTTACAGATGAAGAACATAGTACATCAGTAGACAACTAGAATCTTTATCTGTGCAGTGCATAATGTATGTAAATATCACGTTTTTTCACTCACATTGAATATAACGTTATATATCTACTCTCCTTATTCCCTCAAGTCAACTGTGATATTCACTTTGTATATAGTATATGTATATATTGCATTTTGCTATTCACATTGTATATAATGTTGTGTAACCTGGCTGAGAATGAAATGGTTCCAGTGGGATCGGTGATGTGCCCCAGTTAACAAATTCAAAATAAAATTAAATAAAATAAATCTACAGCATTCTTCCTGTAATTGAAATTTTTTTCACTATTCTTCAGACTATATTTTTGTAGGGATATTTCTGTGGTTTCATTTTAGTTGTAAAACATTGTTTGTAGTAGAATCATTTTTTGTGACTTTGAACCACCTTGATTGCTGTATTTCCACTGAGTACATACTTCCTACATACCATTGCAATCTGCTACTCTTTTCATCAGTATCTATGTTTGATTGATAAGTAACCTGGTGCTTAGCCAAAGTATTACCTCTGAAATTAGCAAACAATGCCGGACAGTATTATTATCTCAACAGAAACAGATATCTAAGAGAGATGATCTAAATAGTGCAACAAAACCTCAGTCAGAGATAGGTGTAATCCAGTAATTCAAAAACCCCAAAAGTACCAGCTAACACCTAGCCAAATATTTTTTTGAGCAATTTTATCTTTTGTCAAACTTCTGACCAGAGTGATCCTGAGAAATGACCATGTCGTAATCAAAATCAAGGGTGGGAGGTTGGCATAATGGTTAAGGTACTTACCTTACATACATGAGGTGCAGGATTTGATCTTCACATTGGGCAATTGGCTAAGCTTAAAATGGCCTTCAAGAGCATTTAGCTTAGTACTAGTTCTATGAACCTATTCCAACTGTGTATTTCACTCAGTCTATCCCTTATGGAGCAAATGTGGTGATGCATTAGCATATAGATGTAAATAACAGCCTTTTTTATATTTGTGTAACATCTATAGTGACTAAAACAAGTTAGGTGATGAGTCACTCTCTAGTGATTTAAAGACTTTCTCCACAACCTCAAACATCTCTTTTTTCAAGGTTACTCATATAAAGAAACATATGAAATTATTTTTTTTTTAGAAACGTCATGCACAAAATGTAGTCAGAATCTCTGTGGATGTAATGGGTCATATATCAATATGAAGTAATACAGCATTTGAGTATAAAAAAATCAGTTGTGCACAATATTCTTCTATCGATTCCCATTTAAAAATAGCAGAAATGTGGTCAATATGAGGTTCAATGGCTGCAACATTTTTTTGTAAAAACTTTGCTATCAAACTTGCCAACAAAAGTGAAATCATTATATGTTATGGAGCACCACAGCATCTCCCACACAATTCTTAGTGTTCCCCACTAAGTACTTATTGATGAATTCCTGGACTGTGTTGCTATACAACTCACATCAGTAAGTATTAGTCAGTTACAGGGGATTTATAAAGAAGGTTACAAGAAGGTGTGTACCTCATGATAACCCTTCGGCATTCAGAGACAGGTCGAACATGGTGCTGTAGCCCATACATGTACAACACCGCATTGAGCTGCCTCTGAGGCCATGCTATATGCAAATGAGGCAGGCTGGGAGAGAGGCAAATGTTAATTAGCCATGTTCTGTCTCCCTCAGAACTGCCTCCAGAAATGCATATATGCACTGAGCAATTCATAAAATGTTTGGCTGTGTAGACCAGCACAGCCACTCCTACTATGCCACAGTAATGGACACATCTCTAAGGTCATATTCATACAGGGAATTTTAGTGATAAGATAGGATTAGGAGGTGTGTGAGTGAGTATATGTAAGGAGTTGCATGTGTGTGTGTGTGTGTGTGTGTGTGTGTGTGTGTGTGTGTGTGTGTGTGTGTGTGTATGATGGGTATGGCTGTGTGAGTGTGGGTTGGGGTAGTTGTCAGTGTGTGTGTGTGTGTGTGTGTGTGTGTGTGTGTGTGTGTGTGTGAGTGTAGATGTGTGTGTTTGTATGTATGATGGGTATGTCTGTATGATTGTGGGTGTGGGTGGCTGTCATACTTCCTCATACCCCTAACCTAATGAGCATAGTCTATAACATTGACAGGGTGTACCACTAGTCACCAGGGGTAACTGTACTACAGGGATGGATGGGATCAATAACCACCAGGAAGTTATTCATAAGGCTTATGCCACAATGGAAATTAAACCAGCAATGCAAAGGGGGGATTGGAGGACCAATAGACACTAGAGATAGTCACTATGGAGTACACATTAAATAATATGTGCAGGAACCACTACATACTGGGGAATGTTTAAAAAATAAGATGGGGGGAACTGTTTGAACTATGCACCCTTGCTATAATGGTCCTCTACATTTGCCTGCTGCACTAACCAATAAATTAATAGAGCATGAGTTGGTTTTAACCATATTGAGGATCTCAGACATTATACAATACCTACAAACACATCATCACCTGTGGAGAGTGGCAGGACAGGATCCAAAACACAAATCTGTTAACCTTCTAAGCATATTCATTAGCATGCATTTATTGAAGGATATGAAATCTAAAACCTGAATATCTAACAAAAATGACCAAATTGTAATCATACATGTTCTTACCAGGGTAGGGAAAAAGGAAACATTATGGATGAATTTACCTGAGGAAAGGCATGGAGTATTTGGTGTATGTGTGTGTGTGCGTGTGTGTGTGTGTGTGTGCGTGTGTGTGTGTGTGTGTGTGTGTGTGTGTGTGTGTGTGTGTGTGTGTGTGCATGTGTGCTTGTAAGTGTGACAGTGATGGGCGGGCCTCCTCTGCTTCCACAATGCAATCACCAACACATTATCTGCTGTGTAAAGTGTTGATCTGCACTTCATTGTGGGTAACGTGATTCAGACAATGCAAGCTGCCCTATAATGAGGTCTTTCCTCATTGGAGCAAATTTGTCTTTGAGTTGCAACATACTGCATTATGGGAGCAGAGCTTTTTTAGTACAAGCCATATGGCTCATGCTGGGGGCTATTAATGAATCCTTGGAATAGCCTCTTTGCTGTCTGTTTGTGTATTGTCTTTAAACATTGTGTGTCTTGTATAGAAGTTCAGTTCCACTACCTACACGGTTAATAGTAGCTTTTTTTTACACTTTCTGATGATCCAGAGACTTAATCTCCCTGAAGACTTCCCTCAATGTTTATGTATTGTTGGAAGACAGTGAAATGTTGGTAAAATACTCTTTTATTCACCAGTAAATCTGATTATTTGTCAGTGCTATGTGATCGTTTTTCACATTTCTCCAAAGCAGTTTCTAACTCTTGTTGCATTATCTTAAGCAGATTATATGGCAGTACTTGAAAATCATTCATGTTTTGCATTACACTACAGCATGTCACAGTATTCTTGCCCCATAAATAAAACAATATTGTCCCAGTCCTCTTCAAAAAACACACCACACCAAACGACATCTGATGATGTTTATCAAACTTCCATAAACATACTTTATTGAGCCATATTTTAGTTCATTAATCATGGCATGAACATACATATAACAATTTACTAGGGTAGAGTATCCCCACAAACCCTGTCCAAATAAGCTGCTTCATCACCACTGCTGATCTTTACTTATCAAGTAGCATCCCACCACTCACTTTCATCCCCCAACACATTGAATCAAACACTCAAAACTAGAGGGGAAACAGAAGAAGAACAAGCCTGCCCCTCTTCTCCTCCTAAACACCAAATCCATAACATAACCACAAAATACTCAATGTTCCTGCAAGAGGGAGAGAAGGAAGGCAGTGAGTTCATGCCAAAATATGATCCCTTACCTAGTTGCACTCACATAAATCCACTTAAGCCCCTCCTCACATCCACCGCACTTTCTCACCAGCCCTCCTCCTTTCTGATTTAACCCTTCTATCCCCACCACCCTAGCCAACTTCTTTCCACTACCATCCCAGTCCTAACATTCCCTTCTCCCTCTTCCCAAACCTTAACTCCCATTATTGTTCCTACATAAACCTCAACACTGAAGATGTCCCTGAATAAATTGGTTTCTGCCAAGCCTCATTTGTCCCAGTCCCCTTCAATAAACCCACCACACCAAATGACATTTGACAACCGTTATTAAACTTCCATAAACATACTTTATTGAATGATATTTTAATTAATTAATCACAGCATGAACATACATATAACCATTTACTAGGGTAGCATATCCCTGATAACCCTTTCCAAATAAGCATCATCATCACCACCACTCAATTAATTATCAAGCGGCATCCCACCACTCAGTTTCATCCCTCAACTCATTGAATTAAACACCCAACACTAGAAGGGAACAAAAAAGGGACAAGCCTGCCCCTCTTTTCTGCCAAAAGAGGCTGACACAGGCCATTCCTCCTCATTCACTCCAAAACCTTCACCAAACCCTCCAAAAACAAAACTAAATGTAAATTAAACAGATCCAAGCCATAACTGTTTTGGTGTTTTCCATCCTCTGTGAACCAAACTGGGTCCCTATCATCAAAATCCCTATGCTCTACCATATGAATACCCAGAGCAGCCAGTTACCTTGGCAGCCTAAAATTAACAAACAGATGAGCCCTCTCTAAAGCCATAAAAATAACCATGGTACTACTTTTGACCACACAATATACATAAATGGATATAACTTCTTCAGCATAAGAAGATCATCCTTTATCCTACTTACCAACTGTCTCTTAGGAATTATTCCCAAATCATTACCTGCCAAATGAACCACCAGGACTTGTGGGATCCCATTTCGGGACTGTATAAACACAAACTCCTCCACAAGCTGATGCCACCTAAGGCCTCTGACACTATGCTATATGACATTCCAACCCGAATTGATGTAAACTCAATTCAGTGCCAGCCTAACTAACTGCAGTCCTCTTCACCACCCAATGAATGTATGAATGCCCCAGAATGGCAATCTCCTTTCTTAAAAGAGAGAAAAAAATTAAATTTAAGACTAAGCTAATCGGCTTAACCAACTATCTAATATAAGACAAAAAAGTATTTGAAGACGAGCAAAAACCCCTCCTAATAACTTCAATTGATATCCCTTCTCTTGCTAAATCTGAGGTCAATGCAAAAGGAATTAGTGGAAAACCTCTCCCCCAGAAAATCAATACACCAAAAAGCTCTCCTCATTGCATATACAAACTGATTACTTGTTATTACCATGTCCCCTAGTGATCAAAAAATGAAGTCCTGAGGACTCCCAGCATGAGACTGCATTAATCTCTTTGCCCAACCCACTGGATACAAGTAGTCATTCCTGTCCTTTCCCAGTACTATCTGCCTGCCCTTCCCCAACTGAGCCATTTTACATCTACACAACCAAATGTGCACTGACACAGAAAATGCTGTCACATCCCACCAATCTAGTGACCCTAAAAACTCCAAAACCCTAAAAGCTCCATGATACATCTATAAAGCCAACGTCACCCACAAAGTATAGTCCATTGAATCACCATTCACCATAGCTAAATCCCACAACAGAATCTTCAAATTCTGCCTATCAACAGCCATCATCTGTCCATCTCCACATTTGTAAACTTACCCCCACCCTTCAACATACTAACAGTAGTCCAAGATTTAGTGAAGTCATACAACTTTGCCACCTGTGTAAATATACTAATCACTGCTAAGTCCACCTTGACTAACTGAACTGCCTTATGTTGAGCCAAAGCCTGAGCTAAACAGGGCAACAACAATCCTTCTGACCAAATCCCTTCCTCTTCAGGCAGCTGCAATACAAATTTAACAAAATCTTGCAATGCCCTACTATACACCCCCTATTTAGAAGTTTGCCAGGATTCCTGCACCAACCATCTGGTTATTTCAGCCAATCTGCCACATTTGATCTGGCAGCACCATCAGCTTACTTGATGCCTCTGGAGGTAACTGTCAGAACCTGGAAAATTGAAAAGGAGACAAACTATCAACAATCCCATTCCTAGCACCTGCCATATGCATACCTGTAAAGGAAAAATTAATCAGCAAACTCTGGAAGACCAACTTACATAATACTAATAAATACAATTCTGACTTTGCTGTCTTCATCTGTAAAACTCACACCACTGCCATATGGTTTGAATGAAAAATAATCCTCCTTCACCACAACCTTCTATTTACCCTCCGAATCTGCTGGCCAGCAAGCCACAAACCATTCACCTTCAAATAATGCCCCCATCCCAATACCACCTGCCACATCTGTAAACAATCCACACAAAACAAGTAAATAAACCACCAGCAACTCCAGTTGGCTTCACAATAATGAAATTAAAAAAAAGTCACTGGAACCATGACAAGCATTTATTTCCAATAAACCAGTAATCAGTCAAATGGACTTGCAATGGATTAGAATGCTTTTATAGAGGTATTTCATAACCACTTTCTAAATGTATAAGTTAATAATGCTGAGATATCTTTAGAGACTGTATTACCCTTTGTTGACACAGTATGTGAATTTGCATCTAAAATGAAACATTTCGAGAACCTTGTTTATCAATTTAAAAGACTTCAGTGGCAACATCTAGGTTTTAATGCGTTCATGCAACATAAAGCCATCCAAGAGATCTTAGGATACTTAAAATGCCAATGTTCAGAGACAAGTATCTTGACCTCCTAAGAAGATGGCAGCTGATAAATCTAAGTTGTTCATTTAAATATATGAAATTGATGAATGGTTTCTTTGAACCAATTGAAACAGAAATGCACACTCATATATTGAACCGATTAATAACATAGAACAAAATGAACAATCAGATCTTTTTTATGACACTTTACAGCCCATAAATCAATATGAAGCTCGGTTAATTGAAAGAAAAAAAAAATAATCAGAGATGTCAATGACTTGACATGTATTTTACTGGGAGAATGACTCTGTGATGAGAAATAAAACTCGGAACAACAGACAGTAGTGGTAGCAACAATGGATGGCACAGCAAATATAAACAAATCTGTGGCTAATTTTGCTCATCGTCTACCATATACAAAAGAAATCTAGCTACAGCAGCTCAAGACGTTCAAATATTAATTAATAATGCAAGAGACATAGGGTCACTTGCAACAGATGCAAACAGAACACCCCCCTTGCTGAAAATCAATGAAAGGAATGCTATGCTGGTCAGAGCCACCAATTCTGCACTTGAAGCCCAACCTCACTTCTGGATTTCCCCCCCTGTACAATGAGCAACAGCAAACTAATATGCCAAGAAGGAATACATTAAATCTAAATGAAAACAAAACCCTTCTTACTTTTCCTCAATCAACAAAAACACTAGCTAGTGAACAACAAACTATGGTGGATCCAAACATGATTGGAGCATTGGATCCTATTGATCTCTCTTCATTCTCATCTTTTTTCATTGAAGGAACCTTTATCTCTACCGGCAAGAAGAGTGCAAAGCAGAAGTATAATACGAGAAGGAAGAAAACCGAATGATCCCCATTACAAGGAGCACAGATAAAAGATTGAAAACAATTGTTTATAACATATCCAGATATAAATTACACCCAAGTGAACAATCATTATTGGAGAAAGGGCTAACTTTTCTCAGCATGTTTGTTGTTGCTCATTGTACAGGGGGCATGGCAATGACTATTAGTAAAATTAAATACTTTATAAGGAACTTAAATTTAAAAGTTGAATTTTTTGAATCTAATAATTAAAACTTTGCACAGTTCAAATGTCCAAGTATTTATATACCAAAGGGCAATGACATTACAAAAGTGTTTGAACAGATAGTAGAGAGAGAGAGAGAGATGTATTCTTTGTATATGGGGGTGGACTTTAATCAATTTCATAACATAAAGAGTGGTCTGCATGTAGAAAATTGATGGGAAATCAAAATATTGTAATAAAACCAGCAGACAGGGGAGGTGGGGTTGTAGTAATGGACACTGAATATTACACAAAACAAATGTACCTTATGCTGACATCTGCAGACTATCAAATTATTTTATTAAATGGGAAAATTTAGATTAAGGATGTTACTTGTCATCTCCAAAGTCTGTATAACAGCAATAAGATTTCTAAGGAATTGTATGATTATTTCTCTGTTGATCATCCAAAAATTGAATAATATATGGGGTCCCTAAACTGCGTAAGTCATTATCAACTCCATCACTGAAAACTACAGCCTCAGGCAGAGGATGGATAACTGAGCCATTGTGAAAATTCCTTGAATCACAAATAAGAGTGAATTTTGAACACACAGGAACTATTATATATAACACTGATGATTTTTTATGTAGTTTATATGAATGGTCCAAAAATAATGACTTCACCAATTGTCTATCTGTGACGTTAGATGTAGACTCATTGTTTACTGTGATCCCTATCGACTTTGGCATACCGTCAGTGAAGCAATTTTTACTAGAATATTCTGAATATGAACAAAGGTACATAGGAACACTTTGTAATTTGCTAAGGGTTGTACAAAATAACAATATTTTCTTATTTCAGCAACAATTATATAATATATATACATGGGGCAGCAATGGGTACACCAGTAGTAAATAAGCAAATACTTTTGCCGACATTGTGATGTATATATATATATATATATATATATATATATATATATATATATAGGAGAGTCAATTTATTCAGGCAGATAGTAACCCTTTTTAACATAATGTCTTATTTTACCATCATTTTGTGGATGACCTGTTTTTAATATGGAAAGGAGACCAATTAATGTTTGAGGGGTTTTATGGATATATTTCGAACACCTACCATTTTTTTTAATTCAAAATTACTATGTCATTTGATAAAATACACTTTCTTGATATAACAATAATGAAAACTGAAGAAGGGACTTTGGGAGACCACTCTATATAGGAAACCTATAAAAAGGAGTAGCCTATTACATAGAAAAAACATGCACCCAGGCCATACCTTTAAGGATGTGACTAAGAACCAATTCCTTAGAGTAGCAAGACTCAATACTATTGAATCAAATATGGTTAACCAAATAACTCTAACTGTGAAAGATTTTGTTGACCTAGGATATAATTATAGTGAGGTGATGCATATATATGGTGATAATCAATGTCATACAATTAGGAAAGCCTTTAGTTCTAGGAACACTTTAGTTATATCAACCAAACAAAGATCGGATGAGTTAAGATGTATATTAACATATAATAAAAATACATCTGCAATTAAAAGAATAATTTCTAGACATTGGCATATTTTGTGGACATACCGGAACTTAAAAATATTATAAATGAACAACCTCACTTTACATATAGGAAACATAAGAACCTTAAGAACATCTTATGCTACAAGGAGCAGCCTAAGATATGGTTCAATAGTCAACAAATTAAAAAAGGCACATATAAATGTGGAAATTGTAAATTTTGCATGCATATTAATATGGGTAAATCCATTCACTTAGCTAGTAATAGAAATATAACATTAAAAGCATACGGGAACTGTAATACCAAAAACCTTGTATATTTGGCAATATGTATAACATATGGCTCATACTATATAGGGAAAACCAATCAGAAATTAAAAGTATATATTTGTGTGCCATGTCTCAGAGATAAATACTAAGAAGAACAAGAATGTTTTATATAAACATATTCAAGAAAATGGTGATATCCATATGTTTAAATCTGCCATACTGGAAGTATGCATAGCAGAAATACTAGGTAGTGATGTCATATTGAAAACTGAACTAGCAGAGATGAAGTGGATAATTAGGCTCAAAACTCAGATACTACTAGGTCTTAATGACATTGTCCCTTTAAAACCTTTGCTGAAATACAAGCATAATTGTATCTGATTTACATAATATGTCATGTGACTGTTTTTAAGTATATAAGCTATTTTAATCTTGTTCTTAATGTTTAACACCTGAGGAAGTCTCTAGGGTGAAAGTTTTTAACTTGCATTTGTATTGGAAATAAATGACTGTTGTTGTTCCAGTGACTATGTTTTTTTTTTTAATTCACATATGTAAACAATTGCAGTTTGTTGCGAACAACCTAATCTGCCTGCCAAGACAGCACACCATTAAACTGCTCCACAAAAGACAACCACAGTGTTAAATTTGCACTCACTAACTTTCTAACCCACACCCAATGATGTTTACTCCCTCCTTTTAATAAAAAGGCCACAGATGTACAAAAAGTATGACCTGGGTAAACTGCCCAACATGCAAAATTCAACAGCCCTAGCGGCTTTGTGACATCTTTAATTTACACCTTGTCCTTGGATTTTCCTCATTGAATCTTTTCTTTCAAATGTGTTATCTTCTCATCCAGTAAACAAAACAAACCATGCCCTGCATCCACCAGCAGTCCCCCCCAAAAAAACAATGCCTTGCCCGGGCCTTCTAACTTCTGCAGAGCCATCAGAATACCCAGTTCTTCACACATCTCCCAAAACTCTCACATACCCTCCAACACTCCTCCAAACCCTTCACCTACAATTAGGAAATCGTCTGGATATTATATCACGTTTTGAGTACCCCCTGCTGCTGCTGCCAAATCCAACGGACAGCAGTGCTAAATGTCTCAAAAGTAGTACAGGCTATTGAACATCCCATCAGCATAGCCTTGACAAGATAAGATTTGGCACCAACTACCATCTCCAAAAACAGCCACTCTTCCTCCCACATGGACAATAAGCAAAAAGCAGATTCAATATCCACCTTCACCAACCACAGATCAGTAAACTCCAGAATGATCCACATCAGATCATCCAAAGATGCATAACTCACTTTTGCATCATCCACCTAAATAAAGTCATTAACAGAGTTCCTTTTGGGATAAGATAAATGATGAATCAAATGAAATTTGTCAGCCAGCTTCTTAGGAACCAAACTTAATGGCAAGTCCCTAAAACTGCTAAAGGGAGAGCTCTAAAACAGACCCAGTGACTTACCTGCCCACCATTCCTTCTCCACCAAACCATCTCAAATATCTTTCTTTTCCCACACGAAATGCAAGTTCTTACAAATTGACCTGTCCCTTCCAACCCTTGATTTAACAGAAAATCTCTCAGAAAACCCATCAATTAATTCATCTGCCACTGCCAAATCAGGAAATTGCTTGAACACTTGTCGCAATACCTGTACATTAATGAGAGAGGGTCTTCCCCTCAACCCTCAAAAGAACACACCTCCCTCTCTGCTCAAAAATATTCCCTCTACTCCAGATACTTTGAAATCCCTGAGGAAGATTCCTTGTGCATGGCTTAGACTCCCGTGATTGCAGGACTCAGACTGCTTCTAAAATCACCTGGCTTACAAAGCTGATATACATATATGCTTTAAACTTGTCTAAATGTTTTTGTGATATTTAACAGTTCTGTGCTGCATTTATTTATTTGGTTTAATTTATCATTGTTTTTCAGCCTGCACATGTTAAAGAAACTCCATCTGTATTTTAGTATACTGCTCTTAGATTGTTTTAACAATATTCTGATATTTCTTAATCTCTTCTGATACTGCAAAAGCTGTTCTGACTGAGTCTGCCAAAATATTTCTACGTTTTGCAAAGTTTTTGTGTGATGTGAACATTACTCTGGGTTAGTGAACTTATTTCCAAGTATTCCTGATATTGCAGAGCAGAAGGCTAAATTCAACTCATCCATGCTGGAAACTATTGGTCAAAAGCTTATTGTTTTTTATCTGATTGGCCTGAGGGTTTAACTTTGTAAAAAATCTTTCATCCTGCTTGTGAAGACTGGTAGAGAAGGGGTGAAGGCTGCCAGCCTAGTCAAATAGAATTTGATACATAATTCTGGCATTTGTAAATATAAATGTAAAGTACAAGCTTGTGTCTTAAATGTAAAGAAATGCTGTTTCAACAATGTGGCAACATTGCCATCTGCTGTAAGGAAAACTAAGTCAAGGATTTCTTATTGGTCCTTTGAAATTAAAATTACTTTATGTCTGTTCCTTTGAAGTTAGAATTCGGAGTCGATGAGTCTGGAGTAAGCATCCTGCCTATTGTTTTAAGGCTTTAATGACCAGAATTTACATATGGAATGTCTTTTATTGCTCTAAGTGTAAAATAATGTAAATGTAGTTAATGTGTAGCCTGGGAACTCCAGGAAGGGTGAAAAAGATGATGTAATGTTTATCAGAACTGGAGTTTCAATTCAAACAGTGAGAACCAGAAATTATTAGGCATTTTTGTTTGACTATCTAACTCGGCACTGCCTTGCTCTATGTAAGTAAGTTATCTTAGAAGTGTGTTTTCTTGTAGAAATAGCTAGGACTATAAAGGTTAGACTAAGGGCTGGATTCATGAAACCTCCGTGTAAGACTTAATATGTCTTACTCGGATGCTGCAGTTGAATGGTATGATGTCAGCGTGCCATGAATATTCATGATGACACATTGACTCATCCGTAACTCTTACACGGACTGAGCAGGCACATAGGGGGCGTGTCCGATTGCCAAGCAGTCTAAAAGTCCACGCCCCTGCAAGGTTTTAAAAAGCATAATGTCAACTGACAAGAGCGAGTCTGTTCAAATGTACTTGCACCCAACACCACACTCCCTGACACTGTAAACTCCCATCAGAGTTATAAAATGGAAAATATTATTTTTTTTTAAATCCACGATATAGCTGCCCATATTTGCGCTTGTTTGCGCGGGTGTGCCCATTGCTTAACCACAGTTAGCAATTGTGACATTGAAGAGCATATAAGAACTACTTATGCAAATCAATCCAAATAGCAATAGTATAATGGTAGAGCGTAAGCACAAAGAGAAGGCATTCTCGGTTCAAGTCCCACCACTCCCCTTCTTATTTATGTTTTAAATCAGTATTTGAAATAATACCAGACAAATATGTTTAAAATTTTATTAAAAGCTGTGACATGGTCAATGTATCAGCGAACAAAATATATATTTTGAATAGACCCAGATATATAATAGCCTGCCATTAAGCAATGTTTTACACAGCTAAACACAGGTGCCCATAGTTTAATAGCGCTATACCCATCTAAACAGAGGTGCCCATAGTTTAATAGTGCTTCATCCAGCTAAACAGAGTTGCCCATAGTTTAATAGCGCTTCACCCAGCTAAACAGAGTTGCCCATAGTGTAATAGCGCTTTACCCAGCGCAATGTGTTTGTGCGGACGTGTGCGCCGTGCCAACCAGGGCACCGTAGGGCACAGGGGAGCAATGTAGAGCTAAGTTGCTTAAACGCAGCCACACCACCTAGCCTGTCTAGACAGTATTAAAATAAAAGAATGACAAGGTTTGAACCCAGCACCCTTTGCATCATAATCAAAGTACAGAACCACTAAGCCATGACAACATAGGGAAAACAGCCACTATGATCATTCATAAACTTAGGAACGGTAGTTTAACCATTACTAAGTAGGTCTGCAGTCAGCTGAGAATTTTACAAAACGGCCAATCACAAAAATGTGTGGGAAATGCGGCATATTTAAGCCCCACAGGCGGGAATACACACCATAACTGATTGTAGCTCACATCTGCGGTCAGAATGTCTGGTGTTGGAGAGGGAGTGCGCTTCCGAGTGCAGAGATGGGGCACCGAGGAGTCCAAATACATGGTTTGGCTCCTAGTCCACCATCATGAGGCAAGACTCCTGCAGGGCCAGTTCCAAGGGATGGAGTACAAGGCAGAGGCTTGGAGCTGGTTAGCTTGTGACCTCACCAGTGCCACAGGCATTCCGCGGACTGGTGAGCAGGTCCGTCATCACCATGCGGACCTGAAGAGGTGAAAGGAGGACCGCCTGAACCAGTGGATACAGGAGGCCCGTGGGATGCGGGATGCCCCACAACTGAGTATGTAGCCATGGAATGCAATATGTAAGGATTTAAAATGGAGTATGTATAATGGATAAGATTGTCTCAATATCCCTTCATTTACTTTACAGCTGCAGGTGACCGTGTTACAAATCAGCAAGCCTATGCTGATAGGCTGCTAAGGCTGCACCGCCAGGCAGGTTAGTGATTATTCTGCATGTATTGTTATATAAAATATGGGAGAGAGCATGAAAGAAAGTGTTGTAGTCCAATAATACAGCCACAAAATGAATGGACTGAATAAGTCCTATGCATGTACTGTCAGATAAAAACGTTAGAGAGGCAGAAAAAGAGTGTAGTAACCCATTAAGAAAGGTAACAAATGCCGGGAATAATATCTCTGCAGGCACCGTCATATAAAATAATATGTGAGTGAGCCTGAAAAAAAGAGTGTGCTAACCTATTAATAAAGGTATAATATGTCATGAACATGTCTGCCATATATACCGTTAAAACAAATAAAGGAGTGAGCCTGTGGAAAAGTGTGTAATGTCATTAATAAAGGTCTAAAACCCAGAGTGTGTCTGTTTCACTTAGAATGAAATGTTGTTGTACCCTTGCATTATACAAATAGTAATGTGTTAGAAAGTGCTGGCAACCCAGAGTTCTGCAGTCCCATCTAAAGTGGGTGATGGAAGTGCTAGTAGCTGTGAAGTAAATATACAGTCCTCAACAGTCAGTTACTGGCTGGCATGCATAAGTAAATCTGGCACATGAGTAGCATGCTAATATGTTCCCCAGAAATGTAAGTGTGCTTCAATAAATGCAGGGTTCTGTACAATTAAAAGTGAAAATGTCATGTGAAAACATCCAGATATGTAGATAAAGAAATATAAATGCAACCATGAAATATGTAGCTGTAACATCTGCATCCTGGACAGTTAGTATGTGAGATATAGGTCAAGTGTAGATTGAACTAGCCAAACCCACTACACAATCTAATGCAAGTGTAATAATACATGTGGGAATATACACCTGCAGTCACTAGGAATGTAGTGTAGAGTAAAAGTGTTTATAAGATGTTAATGGAGGTTTTTTCTATACCCTACTGTTTGTGCATAAACCATGCAATTCCACACCTAAATGGGTTTGTGTAATCTTAAATATTTGTTGGGATATATGTCCTATTGTTCCATAAATATTTGCACTCATGTTGATGCATGTGCCCTGTTCAAACACCACGTTCATGGTGGCCTGTTGGTATCAATCATTCCTGCATGCGGTTGGAATAACCACTGTTGTACAATACATGCATGTGTTATGTTTGCTGTTCAACTGTTGGAACTGTGGTGTGTTGGGTTAAAGGGAATATTACTGCATGCTGTTACAACTAATGTGGAATGCTGTTGTTTACGTTGTAATGAAACACACCAAATCACAGAATGTATGGGAAGCCCGGTCCCAGTGGACCCACTTGTCCCTCCTCAGTTGGCGAGTGCACCTGGCACCAGTGGCTCTGGTGCCCAGCCCGGACTCCCCTCCTCCATTGGTCCTGTGCCACCTTCAGGTGGAAGTGCTGCAGGGGATGGGGCTCGTCCCCCCATGCAAGCATGGGCAGAGAAGGGCCACCAGTCACCCTTCAAAGGGTCTGGGCTGTGGTGCATAGGGAGATCCAGCGTTCAGTCACTGATCTCCTATGCCAGCTTGAGGTGAGAGTGGCACATCTCACAGGTGAGCCTGCCCGTCCTACTCAGCCCCAGCACAGCCACCCCCGGGGCTGTGAAGGTGCAGTGGTGACTGCCCATGGGTGGGGATCTCAGTTCCACTGTTACCATCTGTGGGCTCATCGACTTGCGATTTCCAAACAACCTTCCCCGTCAATTGTGTTCACCCACCCCATGTATCAAATTTTGCCCCTGTATGCGTCTTGTTTGTCTTGTCTGTTTACCTCCCCAACCTACCTCCCCAAATATATCTATTTTCCCTACCTCACTTACCACTCTCACCTGAAAAAAAAAAGGGCAATCTGTACCCGAAAAAAAAATTATACCCCATACATAGCTTCCCATTTTGCACACATGTCCATAGGACATGTACACCGATAATTCTAATTGGCAGTGCAACAAACTATGTTGTCCTCACCCCTCTCTCAGGGGTGGAAGGTCTCAATACTCACTCCAAATTTTCAACAAATGCACAGCTGTTGCTGTTAAAGAAATGGGCAGCTATGGGCCTTCCCTACACCTTTCCTGCACATCCCAAGCTTGTTTTCCTACTGTCTGTCCCTCTCTTTGCCCACTTTTTCACCACTTTCCTATCTCCCCATTTTCTTTTCTTTAAAAGAAATTAGCGCGGGGGTTAGCGGGAGTAAGCACTTTTAAGCAGTAGTTAGCGGGGGTGCGCGAGTGTGAGCTTGTGTGCGTTTAGCTAAGCATTGCTAAGCATCATGCAAACCCATGCCAACCCACTTACAACTGTTTAAAAGTGCCTTAGTCACTCTGTATGGCCCTTATATTGCTCAGCAGCAAAATAGAAATACCCTTGTTAGTCTCAAACCCGGGACCTTGGATTCACCAGTCTGCATGAAGTAACACTAAACCACAGCAGATATACAATAACTTAGTTCTGAAAGCAATTTATCATGCATTACCATGAGTGAATGTAAAGAGAAAATAGGAATAGCATAACACAAATCTTGTTCTGTGGGCCTTAACCAGCAGGTGTTGTTGAATTGCATGACATGACTGTGAAAAGAGAATCAGCCATGCTAGTAGGGAATAAGGTTACAGTAGCAGCTTACAAACCCCAGACAGTATCACAGCAGGATACACATTGGCATATTTGCATAGGTCACAGGCCAGACCTCCCAACAGAGACTGCTCTACAGTGATGACCCTGATTTGTAAACACATGTTAGCTGTGCCCCTCTGACTCCCTGCGAAATGTACTAACAGTAGGCAGAACGGTGTTGAATCTCACTTAATAACAAATGTCAATAAGTGAGTGTAGACACCGCTTGCACATCAGAAAAGGTGTAGTAATAGAAATGCTCTAAATCACCCAAAGTCTGAACTGCAAAATGTCTGAACTATATGACAGGTGTATCCCAGTTATATGTACCTTTCCCTGAGGCTGTTCAAATATATACGTGAGAGTATCTGAGGCCTGGAAGAATCAGACACACACAGGCATATCAGCTTGTCTGCTGTTACACACTCTGCAAATAGCTGTAGAATGAATCCCACAAGCATGCCCTTATGTAGCAGTACAACACAGAAATAGCAAAGGATGTAGCCATGAACTGTTAGCAACCACCTGTGACAATGCCATTGTTCAGGTGCTGAAAAGACTGCTGTGGTGCACAGTCAAAGAATACTAGGCTGACCTCTGTCTACCATCTGGATATGTCCACAGGTGGGAACTACTCAGTCAGACTACAAGCCTTCATAGACTTACAGGTACACAGTAACTCTGCATGTTCAGTAAGATAAACATCACACGATAATAAATAATGCACACTGCAGTTTTGCACCCCTACCCAAAGGTACTATATACCTATGTAGTCAGGCACCAACCAAGGGGTGTAGGTAGGCATACACAGTACAGAAATATGTCCAGTCATCCTGAGCTGATTATGCTAATGTCAACACAAACCACAAACTGTTCAGATGTGAGTAACGTACTAATGACAGTATAGCAGTTCACAAACAGTGCATGTGCCTGACATTCATAATTGGTAGTACAACATACGTAAATGTCCTCACTCCTCTCTCAGGGTTGGAAGGTTTCAAATATCCCACCTAATGTATTGCATATGCACAGCTGTTGCTGGTAAAGAAATGGGCAGCTATGGACCTTCTCCACACCCATCGTGTACATCCCAAGCTAGATTCTCTACTGTCTTTCCCTCTTTGAGCACCCTTTATCACCACATTCCTATCTCCCCATTTACTTTTCTGTCAAAGACATGAGCATGGGGGTTAGTGGGAGTGAGCACTTGTAAACAGTAGCAAGCGGGTTTGCACCAGTGTGCGTATGTCTGCGCCTAGCTTATCATTGCTAAGATATGATAAGTTACGCCAAGCTTAGCTTACTATTGCTAACATAAAATGAGCTAAGCTAAGCCTAGCTTAGTATTGCTAAAATACAAAAAGCTCAGCTAAGCATAGCTAAGCATTGCTTAGCATCGCGCAAACCCACGCAAACCCACTTACAACTGCTTAAAAGTGCCTTAGTCATTCTGTATGACAAGGCCCTTGTATTGCTCTGCAGCAAAATAAAATACCCTTGTCAGTCTCTAACCCCACACCTTGGACTCACCAGTCTGCATGATGTACCACTAAGCCACAACAGATATACAATAACTTGGTGCTGAAAGAAATATAACATGCATTACAAGGAGTGAATGTAAAGGGAAAATAGGAAAGCCATAGGAATACATTGCAATCAAGAAATATAACATGCATTACAAGGAGTGAATGTAAAGGGAAAAAAGGAAAGCCATAGGAATACATTACAATAACTACTGTTGTATGCCAGTTAATTCCCTAATTCCAAATGAAAGTACATACTCCCATATATCCAATGTTAGCATTAGGAGGTGTGAGTAAATTTACACACTGAGAAGAGTGTACTGGAAGAAGCAACAGTCAGGTTTCAGTACAACATGCATTTCACTGGCTACAACCCAGCTTCAGATATGAGACATATACCAACCTTCTGACTGACACAACAGTGTCCACAGCAAATAAGCATGGTCCCCACCTTGCAAAACTGAAAGACCTATGCCTACCTAACCTATCATTTTATAGCAGTGTCCTGAAATCACAGTGAGAACTGCAATTACCACACAACAGGCTGCATGCAATTACTAAATGGTGGGCACCAATTGGTGCAGAGGCCATCACATGCACATGTGCAGATACCTACAAAAGCAGCCTGTACTTGCTGTCCACACATGCAATAATATCATTGCAGCAACTGGAGAGAGAGAGAGAGAGAGAGAGACAGACAGACAAACAAACAAACAGAGGCAGTTGGAGACACCAAACCAATAAATAACAACAAACAGAGGCAGTTGGAGACACCAACCCATAAAAAAAAAACAAACAGAGGCGGTTGGAGACACCAACCAAAACAAAAGAAAAACAACAAACAGAGGCAGTTGAAGACACCAACCAACCAAAACAAAAAAAGAACAGAGGCAGTTGAAGATTCCAACCTAAAAAAAAAAAAGAAAACATCAACAGGTGCAACAGACTGAGGTGAGAAATACAAAGGTAAGGTATGTAACACTGATGTATTTGCTGGCATCCAAATGATGTGTCTGAAGGGTACTCTACATACTGTGAGCACTCCTTATGTGGCAGCAGTCCGTATCTATATGTATATGCAGATGTGCATAGGGCAAGGGACATACTGCAACTGTTAGTGAAGGCTGGACATATATATGTATTTGAAGGTTGATATGTGCACATATCTATGTAGGTTGTAGTGTGTGGCATTGAAAATAGCAAGCAGTGCAGGTATATGACATGTGGTGGTTAAATGCTGTGGGACTGAGTTACAGCCAGTGAGGTCTGCTATGGCTATACGGCCTGAGGATAGCGAAATGCATTCTGCACAACACTGTGCAATATTATTACATAATTGTATGTCTCACAACTGTTCCATAATTGATATTCCCACCATGAAAGGTGGGCAGTATATGTGCATATATGTGCATGTATATGTACAGCAGTGGCTGTTTACAAGTATGTGTATATATGTATATATATATATATATATATATATATATATATATATATATATACATATATCTGCTTTGCTGATAGTTTTTCCTCTCTAACTTCTATTCCTTGTCTCTATACAAACCTCTCATCCAGTGACTGCCATTGCTTTGCTCGGTTTCCCCCTCCTGCTCTATCCCTCCTAACTTACTTCCCTCCTATACCTTCGGCTGTAGAATAGCCACTTAACTTCTCAGGTGTGGCTTGTAACCTGTCCCGCCCAGCTGTACCTGTTCCGTGCCTTCCCCCCTTGCCTCTAGTTCCCGGGGAAGTTATTTATACCCCTTAACGTACGAGGCGCCATCTTTTTGTTAGCTCTCCTTAACACAGTGTCTGGCTGCTACCGCTCTGCCATAGCATCTTTGCCCCTGGTAAGTGGTGTTAGTGGTCTCATTGCCTGGCTTACTATGATTGTATGCATTCTCTAAGTATTACAGCATTTACTGTGGACTACTGGGTTTGTCTCATTGCCTGGCTTACTATATTTGTATGCGTTTTTTAATTGTACAGCGTTTTCGATGGACTTATGGTTTATGTCCTAGTACCTAGCGACATTAGTGTTTTCTAATTGTACAGCGTTTATAGTGGTTTTGTTCTGCAGAAATAATAACATACTTTGCATAGTTATTGTTTGTCTGTAACTTGTCTGTGGATAATAGTTTTTCGTCTCACGCTGGCTAGGTTGGATTGCTCATAGCTGGTTAGTCTGCTTCTGCTATGGCAGTATTAGTATCGCTTTTGCGACCCTCATGAAGGATCAGAGTTATACTGTCTCTAAATCCTAAGTCCGCTATCTTATTTTGGGATACTCTGGGTCTATTCTGTACTGCGCTGAGCTGTTCTTGTGACCGTATGCTCACTGTCCTTGCCCACTTGTTTTAGGCTTGAACAGATTATTCAACAGCGTTGGTGCTTACTTGCCTAGTACATGTGAAGTTGCATGCGAACTCCTGTTCACTGCACGTAATGGCCAACAACACTGGATTTAGCCTATCTCCTAAGTAATATTAGAATTATAGCCCACTCGGCTATTGTAAACTGTGCCACCCACGTGGTTTGGAACCGAGCATTCTGTCTTGTGTTTTTCTTTTCTAATTACAGCCCTGCAAGCGAACACTGGTTCCTGCGAATATATGGCTGTAAATTAGACCAACCTAAAACTCATAGTGATTCTACAGCTGGTTCGGCTATTTTCAACCACGCCACCCACACGGAGCAGGTCGAAACAGTATGGTGAATCTTACAATAATTACAGCCGTACAGGCTAACACCCTTTCTAGTGACATTTGTTGCTGCGACTGTGAATGTGTTTTGTTTTAAGTGATTAATGCGCATCCAGCTAAAACGCCTTTTACAACTACGCCACCCACGTGGAACTAATATGAATCCCTGGGAAACTCTAATTGAGGCTCACAACCTTGTATGACTGGAAATGAATGTGCTCACTTGAGATCCTCGACTGTGTGTTCTATAGTCGCTCATTCCATCCTTATTGCTTAGCTTCCACTTACAGGCTATTTCTGGAATAACATATATCCTATCCTGCCTGGACTGCTTAAATGCTGACCTTATTCACTGTATTGTTTTTGCTTTTGTTCCTCTGAAACTGCCCTGAATGCTAGTCCTCTGCTTTTGCTAGAGACATGCGTAAAATGCCTAAATGTATGTATCTACCTCATACTTAAATGCAAATGTTGTAATATTGTATTTGCAACTACCATGAAGGCTATTCCTTTGAAATGTTAGAGATTTGCTTAGATTGCATAAATATATGTAACTATCTCATATTTAAATGTGAATGCTTGATATGTTGCATTTGTTACTGCTACCTTTTACTGCTGTTATATCTACTGAATACTAACTTGTCTCTTCTGTATATTTGTCTCCCTTCCTGCCCTAAGTACCCAGCTCAACTTTCTCCTGCTTCTATTATAACCAATACCTACCTGGTGAGATAAGACTCCTATCCAAAGTCCAGCGACCTCAACTTCCAGCTTCCATTCTCAGTACCCTCTAACAAGGAAGAAAGAAAGTATGTTATGGGCTAAGTCCACATTGTAAATCAGACCCCTGTCTACTACTTGCTTCTGGGCTCCAAAGTTCACAGTGAGCTTGAGCAGCCAGCTTCCCCTTGCCTCTCCTCTCTATCCACCCAACAGCCATCCAACCTCCCCACTTTCCTAGAGTCTCTCTTACTATACATCTCTTCTACCACAGTTCTACACCAGTTTGTTCCCTTACTCACTTACCTACAATACCAGTTTCTTCTCTCTAGGTGGCACTTAATCCTATCCATCTTTCTCTGCCTCTCTCTGCTCTACCCTCTGTAATCTCAACTTATTTCTTATGCCCTTGATCTGATCCTCTTCACACTCACCTTGTACCTCTTCAGAACTTTACCCCTCTGGCTCTCCTTTTCGGTGGACTCCTGTACCATCTCAGTTCCTCTCCACACAGATCCTACCTTTCTAACCTGTAGCTAACTGCTTTGCTGATAGTTTTTCCTCTCTAACTTCTATTCCTTGTTTCTACCCGCTCCGTTCGCCCTGCGGGCTCACTCCGCTCCCCTACCCTACCCCCAAATCTCACTCACCCCCAGTGCATCTAGATTTATACCACCTAACCACTCCTACTTCCTCTCCAACCTCAGAACTCCACCCCTTCCTCTTCCTATTTCTTCTCCCACTTTCATACAACCACCACTTCATATCCCTCCCTCCTCCTTACTCTATACCTCTACATTGCTTATCTATACCTCAACATGCTTGGTAAATACTCATCTTTCCCAATTCAACTACTACTCCTCCTGAACCTTACCTATATCTACTGTCTTACCCAACCTCATCCAATCACCTACTCACCTCTCTCACGAACAACCTGCCCCCTCCATTCTTCACAATCCAAGTGTTTCAGCTCAATCTCCCCTGAACTGTATCCCTTCAGCAATAAACTATGTCTTCATTTCAAACTACTCTCCCCTCTGAAAACCTCATCAACTACTCTACCCTCCATACCTCCCACTACTCTATCTACTTATACCTCCCAATCCAAACAACCCAAATACCTCCTCTACTTAACTCAACTTCTAAATTCAATACTTTTATCCGGTGATATACACCCTAACCCAGGCCCACCCCCCTCCTCCTCTATCAATAAATCCATCCTACTTGCAGCTCTTAATGCACAAAGTTTAGCTAACAAAATTCCAAATCTCCATGCCTGGCTACTCCATAACAAACCAGACATCCTAGCTATATCTGAAACCTGGCTAAAACCAAATGTAAAAAATGAAGAGATATTACCACCCAATTACTCTATCATGAGAGCAGACAGAACCCAAAAAAAGGGTGGTGGTGTGGCTCTAATCTACTCCTCCTCCCTATCTATAACACCTTACAATAAAACCATACCTAGGTTCGCTAATGCAGAACTAATACTAGCTCACCTTCAGCTAAATAAACATAAATCTATATATATAGCCTCTCTCTATATTCCCCCCGGAGACAATGTCCCAATACTTGAAGAAATCCTCTCCTGGCTATCAACTAACATCTGTAATGAAACTATAATCATGGGAGACACCAATATTAATTGGTCTTCCATTCTGTCCCCTACTCACCCCCTCAACATCGGCCTATACAACTACTCCCAACTCATCAACTCCATAACTAGACCAACAAAAGACTTCACTAGTGGCAGCATTTTAGACTGGATTTTAGTATCCCACCCCCACAACTATCCCGACAGTGGAACCCTCCCTGACTCCCTCAGTGACCACCTTCCCATCTTTACAAGACGTTATCCTTCTCCCTTGCTAGCTTCTCATACTTATTTAACAACCCAATGTCATAAAAACTTTAACCCTGAGGCTTTCTCTGACACCCTTAAATCACGTAACTGGTATCCCTTAAAAACTCTACCACTTGCAAATGCAATAACTCACTTTAATACAACCTTCCTACATCTCCTAGATATTCATGCTCCATTAATAACCAAAAGAATAAAAAGGAAAGCCACCCCATGGATTACTAAAAGTACTCTAGCCACCATGCGACTTAGAGATAAAGCCTGGACACAATTCCAGAAGAACAAATCTACATCTAACCTTAATGAATACAAAACTCTTCGCAACTCAGTTAAAAAGCTTATCTCAGCAGACCGTCGAAACTACTTTGTTCAACTTCAAGACAACCATAACACCAACCCACAAAAATTCTGGAGAGGTATAGCTACCCTCTTAAAACCTGGTACTACAGAAAACCCTAACCCCTCCCCAAATGTACAAGACTCGGATCTTGCTACCCAATTCAATTCTTTTTTCATTGACTCTATTTCCAAACTGACCTCTTCTTTTTCAAATAACAATCTTCCTCCTACCTCCACTTCTCCTCTCTCATCCCCCCTCCCAAATCCTTTCTCCCATTCCTCACTCTCAACCCCACCATTTTCATTAAACCTATACCCATTTCTACTATAAGAAAACTCCTGCAGAAACTAAAACCATGCACCAATGCCCCTGATAACATTCCCTCATTCTTCCTCAGCATAGCTGCTGAAGCCATTGCCCTCCCTATCGGCATCCTAATCAACCGCTCTATCCAGGAAGGTCTTGTTCCTGAAATCTGGAAAAAGCCTACATCATTCCTGCACAAAGGTGGAAATAATACTAACATTTCAATTTCCGTCCCATTGCCATTCTCTCCCATTTCTAAGATCCTAGAGAAATGTATCCACCTTCAACTCCTCCCCATCTCTTAGACAATAACCTATTAACCCCACCCAGCAGATTCAGATCCCATCATAGCACTATGACTGCCCTCCTTCCTTCCTTGAAACAGTGAATAAAGCTAGAGATTCTGGCCTCACTGTATCTACCATCCTTCTTGATCTGTCTAAGGCCTTCGACACTATCTCTCATAACCTACTTCTTACTAAACTAACTAACCTAAACCTCTCCCCCTCTTCCCTCAAATGGTTCACCAGCTATCTCTCAAACAGACAACAAGCTGTCATATGGAAAAAGGCCACCTCCTCTTTTCTCGCCACCCCCACAGGTGTCCCACAAGGTTCAATACTGGGCCCCCTACTTTTCAACATTTTCATTAATGACTTTTACCGCTCTATCCCTCTTGCAAACATTATCCAATATGCAGATGATTCCACAATCATCTGTGCTGCCCCATCTATACCAACTCTCTTAAAACTAACTCAGGATGCTTTCTCTACCACAGAACAATGGATGAAAGACAACCATCTAGCATTCAATGCTGCTAAAACTAAACTTATGATCTTTACCTCTTCTACAACTAAGACTTTCGACCGAAACTTATTCTCCATTACCAGCCAAAATACAACACCTCTCGAGCTGGTAACTGAAACCAAACTACTAGGAGTTCAAATAGATGACAGGCTCAAATTCAACTCCCATAAACATAAAAAAAAACACCAAAAACTTGGCATGCTCTATCGACACAATCGGTTCCTCACCTCAACTACTAAACTTACTCTTTCTACTTCTTTTCTCTTACCCTCCCTTCTCTATGGAGCCCCTCTTCTAGCAAACCTACAGTCATCACTCAAAACCAAATTGTCCTCTTGTTACAATAAAATAGCCAGATTCGCTACTAGCAGCAAATCCTCAACCCATCACTGTGAATCTCTTCACAAACTAAACTGGCTTGAACTTCCTAACTACCTCTCCTACACTCAGCTCACCTATGCTCATAAACTCATTTTCCAACCTTCCCTCTGTCCCTCTCTCTCTCCACTACCTTTAAAATGCACCACACACAGAGGCTTCTCAGATCTAACAATCAAAACCTTATAGAAGTGTACAGACCCCTCCACCCCCCAGGACAATACCTCATATCACACTCTCTCGCACGCCTATGGAACCCCCATTGCCACTACTAGCCTCCCATCCTTTAAAAAATCACTCCACTCTTATCTAACTTCCACATGGGAATGCTCCTGCTCCCATCCCTCATAACTTACACTTACTTCTACACTGTTCCCTTCCTTCTCTCAGATCCCAGGTAACAAATTCTTGTTTCCTTCTCTTATACAACTCCTTACTAGTATCCAGCAACTCCTTTCCTTTCTGAACAAAAAAAAAAAAAAAAAAAAAAAAAAAATTAATTAACTTTGATTGAAACAATTTTGATCAGTCGGTTTTACCTCTATAGTCATCATGCATTTTATGTGTGTATATTAATTTTAGTCTTGCTTACCTCTGTAATCTTCATGTAATCTATGTAATCTATGTTTGTATATTAACCTTTGTGTAATCTGTATGTGGAGCTTTTCTCCCCAGGACTCCATTGAAAATGGGTTCTTCAGGCCCAATGGACTATCCTGTCAGTCGCCCTGCTAGACAGGGGTCCAGGAAAGTAAATAATGTGAGAAGAAATAGCCAGGGAATTGTTATGGCTAGGCTTGTATAGGCCCTAGGGCTGATAGCCTAGTACCAACCTATGAACCTATGAACCTATGCTTGGTTTTATAACCATGGACATTAACTAAGAGCTGCATTTCTTTGGTGAAGAGTTGTGTTGCTACCTTTTTAACTATTGTCGGAAGACAAGGTTTATCTGCATTGGCGTTTCAGCTCCGCTTTTGTTGGGTACACCTGCATTGGCGTTTAGCTCAGCTCCTTGTGGGTATATTTGTTTATTCTATTTTTACTTTTTTGGACTTCTTGGATGGATTTATTTATATATATATATATATATATATATATATATATATATATATATAAATATATATATATATATATATATATATATATATATAGATAGATAGATATGTATATATAGAGTGATATATATATATATGTATATAAATATTCATATATATATATATATATATATATATATATATATATATATACACACATATATATATATATATATAGAGAGAGAGAGAGAGAGAGAGTGAGAGAGGGAGACACAGGGTCAGACATATTGCAACAGGTGCCTGGTGACCAAGGCATGGACTGAACACCAATCTTGATATTGCAGTGCCATACCCCATTCCAAAACACTTTACCCACTGACTACCAGATAGGTGGTTGCCTGACTAACACTGAAGGTGTCAGAAGGGAACATGGGACACAGGTGGACTGCAGCCTCCCCTTTGATATTCACAGTGCCACACTAGTCTTGTAATCTGTCTATGTGGTACGTGTCATCACAAACGATGTGTCATGTACGGAAATATAGGTCAGTGTTCCCCTGTACTCGTCACAATGCCCCATGTGATATGTACCTCACATGACAATGACAGCAAGTGGAAAGGCCACAGACATACCTCACAAAGGGTAATACTGCCCTGAAACACATACCCTATGCAGACTGACTCACATAACCACAGCTACAGTGCAGTGCATACTGGCCACCCAGAGGTTACCTCTGCTGAACATACAGAGGTATGCCACACCCATAGCAGTGAGACAACCACCATGTCAACACCTCACAATCCCACCAGGCTACATGGCCTAGGTCCCTAATCCCCACAACCTCACTAAACAACACATGCTGGAGGAATAGGCTCCTATTGGCAAATATGCCATACTCTAGAGTAAACCCCCCAGCATGAACAAACAAGGCTCCTCAGTAGCAGATGTCATACATACCTCTGATGATTGCCTGGGGGATGGGTAACATGCCCTGGGAATCACCTCTGTGTATCCGGTTGACAGGAGGAAGTGAAATCAAATTACATGGGTGCCAAAGGCCATGGTAGCATATGGCTTGCCTACTGTAGGCCCCAGGGCCAATAGCTTATTACCTACTTATGACACAATGCACACAGACATGTACACAGTGCAATACCTGCTATGTGAGGTGGAATGAGTGTAACAGTGAATGTGTGCAAGGCCTGTAACGGTGTGATAGCTTAGTGTGAGGTTGTTTCTGTCATGGTCATTTCAGTCCTAGGTGTGAGGCCAGAGTAAGATGTGTCAGTTAAATGCAGACATAGTAGGATGGTATATGTTGTGACTTAGTTCCTTGTGTACGACTGTGGTGTCCCATCATAGGCTGAAGCAATACATGTATGTTCAATAAGTGGTACTGCTGGTGAATCCAGCCGCCATTTGAAACGTTGTACCACCTGAAGCTGTAGGCCTAAACAGCACAGTATGGTGTATGTTCACATTCCCTGGTAACACTGTCTTGTGTGTTTCCTGTAGTCTGCACAGATTACATACCTCAGGCATAGGTATCTGTAAGTAGGAGCACACAGTACTGTAAGGTACACAGGAAATGCTCATCTGTGTCAGCATACATTTGTGTGTTGTATGAATGTCTGATGTGTGTGTAATAATGCCTGTACCATGTCCGCAATCATGTGTGATGCAGGGTTTGCGTGCGTGTACCTAGCAACATGTATACTCTGTTGCAGCAGTATGCCAGCTATATTAACAACTATGCACATATGTTAGGTAGCGGTATGGCATCAACGACTAGGGTGGGTTACTGGTTATACTGTAACTGTACTTCACATTCATTGCAATAGATGACATATTTCTGCATGCATTAGCTTGATATGTACCTCCCTGGCAAGGCTGTGCATTGGATCCCAAACAGTGTGCCGAGTACTGGTGTATAATGGTGTGTTATATGGAGTGTGGCAGGCACTGTCAGCCATTTGAGTACTGATATGTGGTATTGAATGTGTGTATCCTCTGATAGACGAACAGATGCTATATATGGCAGTTAACTGATATCTGTACTGTATAATGTTAAGTGTGCCACATGACTTGCTCACACATATCATTTACTTGTCTTCCAGGCTTGTGGCTCATCACAGGAATCCCTCCTACACAGCCACAGAGGAACAGGAAATCCACCACAGCCTAGTTCAGCACTATACCCTGCTGTTTTCCAGGGCCAGCCAGCACCAGCAGGAATGTACTGCACTGTGGCAAGAACTTGTTCGTCAGGTAAATGACATAGGCATGCATAACCAGACATATGAGCAGGAACTCCATCACTGCAGTGATTTAATTAGACATGTCCAGCGGCATGCATCTGATATCCACAGACAACAGCTTGCCAAAGGTGGTGGGGTGGCCATACATCCCCACAAACCAGAGTGGTGGAACTGCTGCTAAGTGTGGTGGCTCCTGGCCTACAGCAGCAACAACATCACGCATGTGTCGTCATGGAGGCTGGAGCCACCCAGCATGGTGACATGGAGCGTGGAGGTAACATGCCCTAGCTGTAGACTACTGTTACCTGTATTGTTAGATTATGCATATGTGAGATGTGTACTGTGTTTAGCAGTTGTACTGCCTATTGTGTGCAATACTGATAATTTGAATAGTATCTGTACACCTATGCCTGTTGTTCTACTGTAGTTTAGCACACTCACAGTAGCAATGCCACAGTTGTGGCCACTGACAAAATGTGTCATATTCTTGCAGGTCCCTCTGGTGTGACAGCAGGGCAGACGATACAAGCTGGTGAGTGTGTTAACACTTTAAACTTGGTATTGAACTGTGCATGTCATAGGTGAGGTGTAGGCCATGTACACATTACACACCTATGCATAATGCATGCTGTGCATGTTTGCTCTGAGACGTGAAACATCTCAGTAAAGTCAGTAGCTGCCTCAATCACATGCAATGCACAGAGCATCAGACACAAATGTGGCAACACTGTACTGCACATTGGATAGGCATAGTTGACACACATGTACACAACATAACACCTTTGTCATACGCAGTACACCTCAACATGCTACACATAATGTAACCGGACACCCGCTGCCAGATCACACTTCAGTATCCCACATGTCATCCACACACCACACATAATATACCTGAGGGGTAGGGGCCTAGCATGGGGCTGTGCAACACTCCTCAACACATAACACAGTCATGTTAGGCAATGCTCCCTATTGGGCACCTCACATACCCTTGTGCAACGTGGCTGTGTAATTGTGAACTTAGCCACGGCACTGCTGTTCAGGTACAGCATGCTAGGCGGTGGTCTAGCACACTTTAGTGGCCTTGAGTGACCACATGATGCATGATGATGATGGCTAATGGTACTACACCCCATACTGTTACAATGGCCATGTCCAGGATTGGTATCCCATCACGTATACATGCACCACTCATCCTGTGTGTGTACATAGCATGCATGTGCTACACCTGTGTCCACAATTATCTGCTACAGACACAGACACTGCAATCAAACATGGAAATCCATGTGACACACAGATAACACATGCATCCATGGTATGTATACCTGTGTGTGATGGTGCACAGGACATTGCAGAGCTTATAATACTTGCACAGAAATGTTGTGTCCTTGTACACATTGTGTTCCAGGGTGTAGGCAATCACTGAACATGTACACACATGCACCACAGCCATGTACACTGTCATTACATCACTGTACCTTTATCTGCACTTTTTTTCAAAAAATACAGTATTTAAATTAAATTTAACTGTGCTGCAGGAATATTAACTGAACTGGAAGTTAGTCAGTGTTTGCTGAATTTTGTTATTTGCTAGTAATTACAGGTGTGGTGGTAGCCACATTCTTTGATTTCTTGTCCTTGCCTATTTAAATGGTACAGTGTGAAATATTTTCTGCTTAAAAACCTCAGCTTTGGCTGGCTGAGAACTAGCTGTATTCAACTGGACGTATAAGTGAATTTAAGTACCTTTATCTGCACTTTTTTCCCCCAAAAATACAGTATTTAAATTGATTTTATCTGTGTTGCAGGAATATTAACTGAACTGGAAGTTAGTCAGTGTTTGCTGAATTTTGTTATTTGCTAGTAATTACAGGTGTGGGGGTAGCCACATTCTTTGATTTCCTGTCCTTGTCTATTTAAGTGGTACAGTGTGAAATATTTTCTGCTTAAAAACCTCAGCTTTGGCTGGCTGAGAACTAGCTGTATTCAACTGGACGTATAAGTGAATTTAAGTACCTTTATCTGCACTTTTTTCCAAAAATACAGTATTTAAATTGATTTTAACTGTGTTGCAGGAATATTAACTGAACTGAAAGTCAGTGTTTGCTGAATTTTGTTATTTGCTAGTAATTACAGGTGTGGGGGTAGCCACATTCTTTGATTTCCTGTCCTTGCCTATTTAAGTGGTACAGTGTGAAATATTTTCTGCTTAAAAACCTCAGCTTTGGCCGGCTAAGAACTAGCTGTATTCAACTGGACGTATAAGAGAATTTAAGTACCTTTATCTGCACTTTTTCAAAAAATACAGTATTTAAATTGATTTTAACTGTGTTGCAGGAATATTAACTGAAATGGAAGTTAGTCAGTGTTTGCTGAATTTTGTTATTTGCTAGTAATTACAGGTGTGGGGGTAGCCACATTCTTTGATCTCCTGTCCTTGCCTATTTAAGTGGTACAGTGTGAAATATTTTCTGCATAAAAACCTCAGCTTTGGCTGACTAAGAACTAGCTGTATTCAACTGTATGTATAAGAGTATTTAAGTACCTTTATCTGCACTTTTTTTTTCAAAAAATACAGTATTTAAATTGATTTTAACTGTGTTGCAGGAATATTAACTGAACTGGAAGTTTTGACTCTGCTCTTCAGTTAGTCCCACCTACCCTCCCTGTTTTTGTTTTGGTGTTAATCTTAGTGGCCTTGAAACTGCCCGCCCCTCTTGTAAATTTGTGTTTGGATACTCCTTCTGGGCCCATCTCATTTGCTCACTCATGAGTGCAGTGAGATCATATTCTGATTTCAGGCACTATTACTGTGTACAAAGAGAACATCTGGGAAACAGAAAAAAAAGATAATAATAAGCTTGCTTCCTGCCTTTCCTGTTAAGTGGTATAGACTATATGTAGGCTTCTGAGCCCCGAAGCCCTTCTGTGTTGGAGGGAAGCCTTCTAGCTTAGTTTTTTTCTTATAACTAGCCAGTTTTCTATTTTCAGCACTCAAATCTGTTTCTTTGATCTCAGCACTTGTTCAGAAAAAAAAAAATTTCTTCTGATTTTACTGTACTTGTGTTTCTACCTACTTTATTTTACTTTTGCATCATCTTAAAAGTACTCAATTGTATTTATTACTGCTTGGTGTAACTCATTCTAAGCCTTTTGGTTTAAACACTTGGGCTTCGGACCAGTTGTTTTGCACTGAGAGGGTTTGTGGTCTGCACTGTAGTGGCAGAACAGGTAGCTTACATCCTTCTAGGTTGGGAACTGCTGATTGAGGGCTCAGTGTCTGTTATTCTAAAAGTGTATTAATTCTGGTTTAAGCACTTGGGCTTTTAGGCCAGTTATTTTAGATTAAGAGGGTTTGTGGTCTGCACTCTTGTAGGAGGAGAGGCTGGACTCTGCCCTTCTGAGCTGGGAATTTCTGGTTAAAGGCTTATAGTGCATGCATATCTGAACTGCTTCTTACTGAAGTTGGTGCGCCTTGTTTGCTGTGGCATAGACTGGATTCGGGCCTGCTGGATCTAGCTTTGTTTGTATAACTTGAGCACTAATCCAGGCATTCTCTAAAGTATTCAATTGTATTTATTACTGCTTGGTAGTAACTTGATTAAAGTGTAGCTATCATTCTAAGTCTTTTTGATTAAGCACTTGGGCTTCAGACCAGTTGTTTTACATTAGGAAGGTCTGTGGCATGCACTGTGGTGGCAGGACAGGTAGCTTTCATCCTTCTAAGTTGGGAACTGCTGATTGAGAGCCCAGTGTCTGTTATTCTTAAAGTGTATTAGTTCTGGTTTAAGCACTTGGGCTTCAGGCCAGTTATTTTACATTAAGAAGGTTTGTGGTCTGCACTCTTGTGGGAGAAGAGGCCGGACTCTGCCCTTCTGAGCTGGGAATTTCTGGTTAAAGGTTTATAGTGCCTGAATATTTGAACTGTATCTTAGAAATTGGTACACCTTGTTTGCTGTAGCATAGACTAGATCCAGGCCTGCTGAATCTAGCTTTGTTTGTATGCTTGTTGTTTGTTCGCTTGTTATTTCCCTGGAATGCTAATTCCACCTAATACGCAGCTTCTCAGCACTTCTGTGGATCACTAGTGATATCTGCATTGCTTACTGTACTTATTTCCTTGTTCCACTTGAAAGAAAGTTACTGTTTGTCATTTTTGCATTTAAGTTACCTGTAACACATTGCACGTAAGTTACCTGGCACTTGCTCACTAAAGCAATTATATAAGTCAGCACTAAAAATTGAAAGCACTACACCCTTACTCCCCACTGGCCCTTGTTTTCAATTATAAAGGAATTCCCAATATTATTCTAGCATGTCCAAAGGTCAGTTGTCAATCTCCTCTCCGGTCCAGCTGGTGAATCTGGGAATCTTGAGGCAATGTTACAACTGCCTCATGTACACAGACAACCCTCTCCTTCTCCCAACAAATTCCAACACATGTGAGAGATGCAACCATATAGCCAAACTGGAGGCTAAGCTCTCTCAACTCAGTACTGGCATAACCAGTCAGGAGGAGAAGGAAACCACACGCACTACAATTCCAGTCTCAAATAGACCTACCACGACAGCAAACCAAACACATAATCAAACATATTCGGAGGCTCTAAATAAAGATCTGCCTAAGCAGCAGAGACCTCCAAAGCAGATACCCAAGCAACTGCTACCACAAAACAAAACACGTGCAACACATATCTCACAAAGCCAGTGTGCTGAACAGTCACAGCCCTTAAGACTAAACAACACACCTGATACACTTGTAATAGGTGACTCTATCGTCAGGCACACTGACGCCCCACTCACCAGGCTGAACAAGGAGAGGGTTATGGTGAGCAGCCTGTCGGGCGCTAGGATCCACCACATAACACAAGCACTCAGGTCACTCCAAGGCAAGTACAAATATGACTCAGTCATTGTCCATGCTGGTGTGAATGACCTGAGATGTACCTCCCTGGACTACATGAAAAGAGACATAGAGGAGCTCTCTGAGTATGTAGCCCAGGCCGGTGTGACCCTGACCTTGAGTAGCATCTTACCATCACCAAGAATGATGCCACAATATGAAGACAAGATGATCAATTTCAACAATTGGCTTAAGCACTGGTGTCATTCAAAGGGGATCCAATGCATGTCAGCATGGGATGATATGCTCGACAAGCCACGATGCTTCACTAGGGACGGCTTGCACCTGTCACCCTTGGGCTTTCGGATATTGGCAAAGGCTCTTGCTGCCCCCATAGTTCCTTTTTTAGGCAAGGCTCAAAAGACAAACCCACCTCCATAGGTATCACAAGGGATAAGAAACTAAGAGTAATGCTACTCAACGCCAGAAGTCTAAACCTCAAGATGCACGCATCAAACTCTCCTTAGCATGGAGAACATCGATATCTGTGCAGTAACAGAAACCTGGTTCAGGCTCCCGAGAGCACCCCAGCACTACCAGGTTATACCTCATACCATGCTTTTCGGCCCCAAAACTTGGACCGAACCACAAAGGAGGGGAGTATCGATATTCATCAAAGATACCCACACCTCCAGGTTGGTCGCAAAGCACCGAAGCATCAGAGACTATCCATGTGCAACTAACAGTGGGTAAAACTGCCTTCCAGTTTATAGCCTGCTACAGACCACCCTCCCAAACCCAGGAATCCCACTCGGCCTTCCTGAGAACACTGGAAAATATGAAGGTCTCTCCAAACACCATTATATTGGGCGACTTCAACTACCCAAACATAGACTGGGAGCATTACTCTAGCTCCAACACCCTAGCCCAAAGGGTCCTAGAATTTATAAACTCAAATGCTATGGAACAACTTGTTACCACTCCCACAAGAGAGGAAAACATACTGGACCTGATCATCACCAACATGGGGACTCTATGCTCCAGACCAGAAGTGTATCCCTCACTGGTAAGATCAGACCATAAACTAATCTCACTGGATATTCACATCCCGACCCCATGCCCTGCCCAGAAAACCACAGTGAAAAACATCTCTAAAGCAAATTTCACACATCTCAAAACCGAGGTGGAATCCTTCAAAGCCCCCGGGCCTCTGGAAAATACGGCCCAGACCACAGAATCCTTTATAAACGCATTCTATGAACAACTTCAGGAATGCATGGATCATGCGATCCCAAATAAAACCAAGTCCCAATCCTCCAAAGGCAGACGTCCTGTCTGGTGGACCCCAGCCATAAACAAACTATACAATAGAAGGAGGAAGCTACTAAATGACAGAGCAAAATCCCCAAAACGGAAGGCATTACTGATCAGTATTAGCAAAAAACTACGGGCACTCATAAAATTGTCTAAGGCCAGCTTCGAGAGAAAAATTGCACAGGACACTAAGGATAATCACAAGGCTTTCTTTAGTTATGTTAGGAACCAGGGTGGTAATTCCCAGATATGCTCAGAATTAGTCCTAAATGTCAAAAAATACACCAAAGTTACAGACATTGCCAACATCCTAGCTGACAGGTTCAGTGCAAACTTCTCCCCCCCATCCCCACCAAAAGGGCAAATATCTATCCCAGCAGAGTGCTGCCCCCTAACATCTCAGATGCTCAGGTAAGAGCCGCCCTCTCCAAAGCAAAAAACACAGCATCAATGGGACCAGACAGTGTCCCGAGCTGCGTCCTACATGAACTCCAAGAAGAGCTAAACCCAAACTACTGTTCAATCTCAGCCTTACTACAGGATATGTGCCCAAAGAGTGGCGTACAGCAACAGTGGTCCCTCTCCATAAAGGTGGTGCCTCAACGGATCCTGGAAACTATCGCCCGATAAGCCTGACTAGCTTGGTCTGCAAAGCTATGGAAAGGATCATCATGGACCTCATAAATAAAGATATTGGGGACCTACAGACACTGGATCCTACCCAGTTCGGCTTTGTTAAGGGCAGATCCTGCCTCTTAAACCTGGTTGATTTCTTTGAAACAGTCACCAAGGCCATTGATGAGGGAAGGTGGTCCACACAGCCTACCTGGACCTCATAAAGCCTTCGATACAATACCCCACTCGGGCATTATAGATAAGCTCACCAGCTTAAATATAAACCCCTATGTCACTAGATGGATTGCAAACTGGCTCAAGGACAAAACCCACATGGTTAGAATTGCTGGAGCCATGTCAGACTCCAAACCAGTTACAAGTGGTGTCCCACAAGGCTCAGTCCTGGGACCTCTCTTGTTCGGTATATATTTCTCAGAGGTACAGGCCAATACGAAAGGACTGTGGCTGACCAAGTTCACAGATGACTGCAAACTGGGCGCCATAATCGACTCTCCAGCCGACACAAGCATCCTCCAAAAGGGCCTCATAGAAACAGACAACTAGTGCCAGAGCCATGGCCTCAAGCTAAACTCCAAAAGTGTATAGTCATCCCTTTGGCAAAACAAAGTGCCCACAAATTACCACATAGGTGGTAATCCATTAAGTACAGAAGAAGTAATTAGGGACCTGGGGACCCAAGTTGATAGCAATCTCTCATTTGACAACCACGTGGCCAAAGTGGTTAGAAAAACATTTTATATAGCCCACCTAATCATGAAGGGATTCACATCTAGATCACGGGAGGTCATCGTGCCTCTTTACTCATCCCTCATCAGGCCCATTATTGAGTACAATGCCCCTTTTGGGATGTACCTTACCAGACACCTGCAGCAACTGGAAAGACCCCAAAAGTACCACACCAAGAGGATCAAAGGGCTCAAACAGATGCCATATGCTGCCCGGTTAAAGAAACTCCAGCTCTACTCAGTGGCATACCACCTGTTCAGAGGTGATCTGTGCCTAACGTATAAAGCCATGTCCAACCCAGAATTAATGGACATGCTGCACCTCAGAAAATCCAAATCCCATCGAGCCACGCTCTGGCAGAGACTTGAACCTCAGCACTGAAATAAATAGGACATGCTGGAGGGACAGATTCATAACCCAGAGGCTCCCTTCACTCTGGAATAAAATCCCAGTCCAGGTTAGGCAGAGTCCCTCATTGACTCTCTTCAAGAGGAATCTTGATGAGTGGATGGGAGATCGTAGGTTTACCCTGGGTTTCACTTCTGTGTCACTGTTAGACAGAGGCACAGTATACTAACCTCGAAAAAGGGCATAGCAAAATAAATTTAAAATGGGTGGCGAAAGCCAAACACATTCTGGCTGCCCTATGGCAGATAGCCTAGTATGAACCTATGAACCTATTAACTATGGCTGTCTATACTCACACTGCATGGACTTGATCAACACTTATTCTGCATGCTGACACGTGTGACGTGACTGTTTGCCTTGTGATACTGTCACCCACCTTCAACCAGTATTGAGTATGATTTGGATTTCTGTTGTGTGTGTGTATCTGCTGTAATGAGGAGTGTGCATGTGTTCCTGTGTTCCTGTGTGCATGTGTCCCTGTGTTCCTGTGTTCCTGCGTGCATGTGTGCATGTGTTCATGTGTTCATGTGTGCATGTGTGCATATGTTCATGTGTGCATGTGTTCATGTGTGCATGTGTGCATGTGCAGACCATAACATGTGTTTCCTGTCTTCCTCTCCCAGGTGCTGAGGTAGGGGTTGGCCATTGATGAGGGGAAGGTGGTCCACACAGCCTACCTGGACCTCGCAAAAGCCTTCGATACAATACCCCACTCGGGCATTATAGATAAGCTCACCAGCTTAAATATAAACCCCTATGTCACTAGATGGATTGCAAACTGGCTCAAGGACAAAACCCACATGGTTAGAATTGCTGGAGCCATGTCAGACTCCAAACCAGTTACAAGTGGTGTCCCACAAGGCTCAGTCCTGGGACCTCTCTTGTTCGGTATATATTTCTCAGAGGTACAGGCCAATATTTAAAGGACTGTGGCTGACCAAGTTCACAGATGACTGCAAACTGGGCGCCATAATCGACTCTCCAGCCGACACAAGCATCCTCCAAGAGGGCCTCATAGAAACAGACAACTAGTGCCAGAGCCATGGCCTCAAGCTAAATGCCAAAAAGTGTATAGTCATCCCTTTGGCAAAACAAAGTGCCCACAAATTACCACATAGGTGGTAATCCATTAAGTACAGAAGAAGTAATTAGGGACCTGGGGACCCAAGTTGATAGCAATCTCTCATTTGACAACCACGTGGCCAAAGTGGTTAGAAAAACATTTTATATAGCCCACCTAATCATGAAGGGATTCACATCTAGATCACAGGAGGTCATCGCCTCTTTACTCATCCCTCATCAGGCCCATTATTGAGTACAATGGCCTTTTGGGATGTACCTTACCAGACACCTGCAGCAACTGGAAAGACCCCAAAGTACCACACCAAGAGGATCAAAGGGCTCAAACAGATGCCATATGCTGCCCGGTTAAAGAAACTCCAGCTCTACTCAGTGGCATACCACCTGTTCAGAGGTGATCTGTGCCTAACGTATAAAGCCATGTCCAACCCGGAATTAATGGACATGCTGCACCTCAGAAAATCCAAATCCCATCGAGCTACGCGCTCGAGAGACTTGAACCTCAGCACTGAAATAAATAGGACATGCTGGAGGGACAGATTCATAACCCAGAGGCTCCCTTCACTCTGGAATAAAATCCCAGTCCAGGTTAGGCAGAGTCCCTCATTGACTCTCTTCAAGAGGAATCTTGATGAGTGGATGGGAGATCGTAGGTTTAGCCTGGTTTCACTTCTGTGTCACTGTTAGACAGAGGCACAGTATACTAACCTCGAAAAAGGGCATAGCAAAATAAATTTAAAATGGGTGGCGAAAGCCAAACACATTCTGGCTGCCCTATGGCAGATAGCCTAGTATGAACCTATGAACCTATTAACTATGGCTGTCTATACTCACACTGCATGGACTTGATCAACACTTATTCTGCATGCTGACACGTGTGACGTGACTGTTTGCCTTGTGATACTGTCACCCACCTTCAACCAGTATTGAGTATGATTTGGATTTCTGTTGTGTGTGTGTGTATCTGCTGTAATGAGGAGTGTGCATGTGTTCCTGTGTTCCTGTGTGCATGTGTCCCTGTGTTCCTGTGTTCCTGCGTGCATGTGTGCATGTGTTCATGTGTTCATGTGTGCATGTGTGCATATGTTCATGTGTGCATGTGTTCATGTGTGCATGTGTGCATGTGCAGACCATAACGTGTGTTTCCTGTCTTCCTCTCCCAGGTGCTGAGGTAGGGGTTGGCGAAAGCAGCAGGCGACCTGAAGCCACTGTCACAGATAGTGGTGATGATGACACATGTATTTTGGCACAGGGAGATTTGACAGGGTCTGTTGTTGGTCTGCCAATCAACAGTACACAGCGTTCAACCCCATCTATGCGCACACTTATACTGCCATTACATCCCTCACCACCAATGGCCATAGGGAGGGACAGCATACAGTTGGCATTGACCAGGAGAGTGTGGTACCCATGGCACTTGCAGCCCCTCACAGCAGCCATAGCTGCAGACCCGGAACGGTACCACATAGGTGGAGATCCAGGGGTTCTCGGGGGAGCACCACTGGACGTATTGCCCCTGGCAGGCATGCCCTCACAGGTCTTACGATGACCACTATGTTCTGGGCTGTAATGCAGGCTCAGGCATGTATGGAACGCTACACCAGGTAGGGACTTACAGCACAGAGGGCACATTACACCGCTAACAATGATAGCATCCGTGACCTTGCCGGTGCCATCTGGATGTACACCGAGGTCATTGATAGATGTTGGGGGGAGACAATAGATGCCCTCCATAACATGTCATCCTCGAGCCAGGACCATGCTGGACGGTTGCGACATCAATGCAGACGCATGCCAGCAACAGCAACAGCTGGCAGTGGTTGTGGACTACCCGCAGTTCACAGCCACTCCCATAGTGGCAGTACCAGCCCCAACAGGGACATGGGTCCAGTTTTCATACCTCTGCCTCTGATGACAGTACCCAGTCAGGGTTGGTACCTGATACTGTCTGTAGCACCTCTGCTAGGCACAGGTACTGTGTCCATGGCCGGAGACAGTGATCTGTACAGCCAAGCAGGTACAGTCTGTGGCTGTCCCACAAACCACCATATATGGCAGCCACATGGTGGAGCTGTGTGCATGCAGACACACACACATTAAGCAAACAACTAGGGCTCACACATACACACACACATTACATCAACATTGGCCCATGCTGTACTGTTGTCCCTCATACACACACACACACACACACACACACACACACACACACACACACACACACACACACACACACACACACACACACGTCGATTGGATGGGTCAATGTCAGGCTCTGGCAAACAACAAAACGCCCTGTGCACATGATGATACCTGTGCCGCCTCCTGTCATCTGCATTATCAACTAAGGGACAGGCTAACATGGTGCTGATGCACAGGGTGACACTATAGCAGTGTATCAATAATAGCAAGTTGTCAACAAGGAAGTGTAACTGCATCCTTGTAGGTATAGCTGAGCAGACATTATGCATCAAAGCTCTGATTGTCAATGTAGCATTGTTTACACCACTGTTAGGTCTGAGCATGTATTATCCACCCATGTGCCACTTGACTGATGTGTGATGTGTTGCCAGCATGTGTTAGTGAGTGGACAGTACGTGTGTGATGTGTGCAGTACAGATTAGCAAGTGTACATCTGTGAACATGGTGGGTGCGCATTGTCTGGATGTACGTGCATAGTGGACACATGGGACATGTGGCATACCCTGTCATACACATTGTTAATATCTCATTGCATGTTTCAATGGCCAGTATGCATTCTACTACAGTTATGTACTAACATGGGTAGACGTGTGTATGACATGGGTTGACACTATGCTATGGGTGATACTGTTAATATCAGTCAATGATTTGCGGTCTTGTAGCATACACAACCTCAACAGCATGACGATAAGAAATCATTGGATGATGTCCTGACAAATGACACACAGTAGTAGGGAACCTAGTATCAATTGGATACTTCCGGTGCTACACTATAACACTAACCAGTGGTGATGACCACCACCCATTACTGTGACCACACCTGTGTGTCATATAGCCCCCTTAGGTACATGCAGACACACTAGGGATGTGTCCATCCAAATCTGGGAATGCATGGATTGGCCTACAATGCATTCCCTGGATGGGACGCATATCCTACACAAGGGTATCATACAGACAGATACCTGTTGTGTGATACATGCTGTATAGCAGTAAGCCGACTATGGCATAGTCATCCACATGTACTAAACATACTATCCCGTCAGTACCACACAGGTGGTAGCCCTCAACATGTATGTCGGGTACCATTGTGTACATACAGACCCATGTTATGTCATGTGTCCCTTGGTATCCACATATCCATAGGTTTTGTGGAGTCCCAAGGTGTATCACATAAGACATTAGAGGCCTGAATGCATATCCACAAGACAGTCGTACACCTATAAAGACTGTCCATTCTTGGCAGACTTTGTTGTGTATGACCATGTCTGACATATACCCCAGGCATGTACCCTCACTCACACTACTCTTAAGTAACTGTCATGGGTGTGTGTGCCACAGATGACCTTGGCCACAGAACACGACAGTGGACGGCTGTGTCACATACATACATACATATGTGACCTACGATCTGAGAAGCAGCGGCACAACCTGCCAATGGAAACAAATGTATTCATGTAGTATGCAGGCTTCACACCTATGTACTGATTAAGGGGGCATGTACACATATATATTTGCCACTCAGATACCTGATGTCTGCAATGCACTTACTGTTGTCATCATACTATGTCATACCATAGTAAAACCAAAACCCACACCACGTTGACCAACAGTGACACACACACAGTCAGCATTTGCAGGATTCAAACCCCTATCTAACTATGCTATGATACTAGAGAGAGACACATTAACACGGCGCGCCATTTGCTTTACTGACTGGTTTTCCTTCTCCTGCTGTATTTGTAGGATGGTGACATCATCAGACTTTCCAAAGAGGAATGTACCTCCTTTAGTGTGTTTTCACAGTCTCCAAAAAGAGCACTCATTTCAAAGACAATTGCACACATACACTGTTTGCAGGATTCAAACCCCTACCTATGTTATGATACCAAAGAGTGACGCATTAACATGGTGTGCTATTTGCTTTACTGGCTGGTTTCTCTTATCCTGCAGTATTTGTAGGATGGTGACATCATCAGACTTTCCAAAGAGGAATGTACCTCCTTTAGTGTGTTTTCACAGTCTCCAAAAAAGGGCACTCCTTTCAAAGACAATTGCACACATACATACACACACTCACTGTTTGTAGGATTCAAACCCCTACTTAACTATGTTATGATACTAGAGACAGATTTACTAAGACAGTGCACTATTTGCTTTACTGGCTGGTTTCCCTTCTCTTGCAGTATTTGTAGGATGGTGACATCATCAGACTTTCCAAAGAGGAATGTACCTCTTTTAGTGTGTTTTCACAGTCTCCAAAATGAGCACTCCTTTCAAAGACAATTGCACACATACATACACACACTCACTGCCAGATTCAAACCCCTGTCTAATTATGTTATGATACTAGAGAGAAATGCACTAACATGGCACACTATTTGCTTTACTGACTGGTTTCCTTTCTCCTGCAGTATTTGTAGGACGGTGACATCATCAGACTTTCCAAAGAGGAATGTACCTCCTTTAGTGTGTTTTCACAGTCTCCAAAAAGGGGACTCCTTTCAAAGACAATTGCACACATACATACACAAACACACCCTGTTTGCAGGATTCAAACCCCTACCTTACTATTTTATGATACTTGTGAGAGACACACTAACATGGTGCGCTATTTGCTTTACTGGCTGGTTTCCCTTCTCCTGTAGTATTTGTAGGATGGTGACATCATCAGACTTTCCAAAGAGGAATGTACCTCCTTTAGTGTGTTTTCACAGTCTCCAAAAAGGGCACTCCTTTCAAAGACAATTACACACATACACACACACACACACACACACTCACTGTTTGCAGGATTCAAACCCCTACCTAACTATGTTATGATACTGGAAAGAGACGCATTAACATGGCACACTATTTGCTTTACGGGCTGGTTTCCCTTCTCCTGCTGTATTTGTAGGATGGTGACATCATCAGACTTTCCAAAGAGGAATGTACCTCCTTTAGTGTGTTTTCACATTCTCCAAAAAGAGCACTCATTTCAAAGACAATTGCACACATACACTGTTTGCAGGATTCAAACCCCTACCTATGTTATGATACCAGAGAGTGACGCATTAACATGGTGTGCTATTTGCTTTACTGGCTGGTTTTTCTTATCCTGCAGTATTTGTAGGATGGTGACATCATCAGACTTTCCAAAGAGGAATGTACCTCCTTTAGTGTGTTTTCACAGTCTCCAAAAAAGAGCACTCCTTTCAAAGACAATTGCACACATACATACACACACTCACTGTTTGTAGGATTCAAACCCCTACTTAACTATGTTATGATACTAGAGACAGATTTACTAAGACAGTGCACTATTTGCTTTACTGGCTGGTTTCCCTTCTCTTGCAGTATTTATAGGATGGTGACATCATCAGACTTTCCAAAGAGGAATGTACCTCTTTTACTGTGTTTTCACAGTCTCCAAAATGAGCACTCCTTTCAAAGACAATTGCACACATACATACACACACTCACTGTCAGATTCAAACCCCTACCTAACGATGTTATGATACTAGAGAGAAATGCACTAACATGGCATGCTATTTGCTTTACTGACTGGTTTCCCTTCTCCTGCAGTATTTGTAGGATGGTGACATCATCAGACTTTCCAAAGAGGAATGTACCTCCTTTAGTGTGTTTGCACAGTCTCCAAAAAGGGCACTCCTTTCAAAGACAATTGCACACATGCATACACAAACACACACTGTTTGCAGGATTCAAACCCCTACCTTACTATGTTATGATACTAGTGAGAGACACACTAACATGGTGCGCTATTTGCTTTACTGGCTGGTTTCCCTTCTCCTGTAGTATTTGTAGGATGGTGACATCATCAGACTTTCCAAAGAGGAATGTACCTCCTTTAGTGTGTTTTCACAGTCTCCAAAAAGGGCACTCCTTTCAAAGACAATTACACACACAAACACACACACACACACACACACACACACACTCACTGTTTGCAGGATTCAAACCCCTACCTAACTATGTTATGATACTGGAAAGAGACGCATTAACATGGCACACTATTTGCTTTACAGGCTGGTTCCCCTTCTCCTGCAGTATTTGTAGGATGGTGACATCATCAGACTGGACATGGTGATGTGTGTACACTTTGTTTTATGCCATTCCAGGTATGGTCCATGTGGGTCAGCAGGTGTCAACAGCTTGAACATGACCTCAGAATCCTTACCTTGTGTGATTTATCTGTGGACACATTGACATTCCGTCAAATGTCAACACATATTTATGCACAGCTTCTTGGTTTTGTGGATACTACATGTGTCTGGGATGTTGATAAAGGGCTATTAAAAGTCTATGTGACACATGTGTAGATGTGTTCATTGATGTATGTCCTGGGTGGCTGCCTTGCAAACAGTCTAGCATGTTTGAGAACCATGATCCGCACATGAAAATACCACAGTTGGTAGGGTTGTGTGTGTGTCAGCTTCCAATAGCTCTGTTTATGACTGTAACCATGATGGACTCCATGACCTTGCAGATCAGACATCATAGGCATACTGGACTTGACTTCCCATGGTGTGTTGTGCAGCAAAACTTGTGGGGAGTGCCATATGTAGCTGTGACACATTCAATGGTTCCACATCCTGTGTAGGGGGTGCGGCTCAGCTGACTGTTCAGGTGCATGATCTGTTTGTTCTGTAGTTTGTGCATGACACATATTGGGAATCAATGTATTCCACCTGCTGCCATGCTTTTGGCAGTAGGGGTAGCTGCTCATCCATTCTACATATGATATCTCCTGGTATGATGATGTGGACTATTGTCAGTGGGGGATGGGTATGTACATATGGGCCTGTCTGTCATGGTGTCAGCATTGACACTCAGGTACAGTTGGCCCTGACTCAGGACATATATGGGTGTACATTGATATTTATGACATAGCTGAAGGAGGTGTCATGATTCAGTCTGGAGTCCTTCTCAGCTCCTCTTTACAAAACACTAACGAACATGAGCACTAATACCTGTTATACTCTTTTACATGCTTAACACCCTGCTGATCCTTTGTGATCAGGCTACCGAGTATGTCATGTTCAAAATGTGAGGTGCGAGTACCAATCCAAGACACACCAACAGATTCCACAAAAATACTCCAAAGATCTTGAATGCCAATTTATTTTAAAATAAAATGCGTTTTCGCCACTACAAACAAGAAGCAGCTTCCTCAGAACAACATCACTAAAAGGCGCCAAAAAGCTTTTTAAATATGTACAGGAAGTTCTTTAAATGACCTCATTTCCTGTCTTGGCGCTCCTATTATGGAACAGACAAATAATAAGTATTATACATTAAATGCAATAAAATAAGAAATATATATGCAAAAAAGCATTTAAAATATATTATTTTAATAATAAGAAATGAATTTAATATATTTTAAATGCTTTTTTTGCATATATCTTTTTTTGCTTTTTTTGCTTTTTTTCTGCTTTTTTTGCATATATATTTTTTATTTTATTGCATTTAATGTATAATACTTATTATTTGTCTGTTCCATAATAGGAGCGCCAAGACAGGAAATGAGGTCGTTTAAAGAACTTCCTGTACATATTTAAAAAGCTTTTTGGCGCCTTTTAATGATGTTGTTCTGAGGAAACTGCTTCTTGTTTGTAGCGGCGAAAACGCATTTTATTTTAAAATAAATTGGCATTCAAGATCTTTGGAGTATTTTTGTGGAATCTGTCGGTGTGTCTTGGATTGGTACTCGCACCTCACGTTTTGGTTTTGCTTGTTTGTTCTTTTGCACTTGGTTTGTGAGTATGTCATGATAATATCCTGGCATGTCCAGGGGTCAGTTTTGTGTGTACTCTTCAGTCCAGCTGGTGGATATTGTGATATTGACACAATGTCACATCTGCCTCATGTACACAGACAACCCTCTCCTCCTCCCGACAAACTCAGATATATGTGTGAGATGCACCTATATAGACATACAGGGAGCTGAACTCTCTCGACCCATGACTGTCACAGTCTATCAGGTGTTGAAGGTATCCACACACACCACATATCAGTCTCACATATCCTCTAGCAACAGCACTCAAACCACATTAGCACACATTGACATACTCGGATGCTGTAAATGTACTCTACCTAAGCAGCAGAGACCTCCAAAGCAGACACACACACACACCTGCTACCCCACTACAATACCCACATATCACAAAGTTCACAATGTCAGTGTGCCACACAGTCACTGCCCTTCGGGCTACACAACACACCTAATACACTTGTAATAGGCGACACTTATGTTCAGACACACTGACATACCACTCACCAGCCCTGACAAGGGAATAGTCAATTTGGGCTGTCTGTTGGGTGCCAGGATCTGCCGCATAATACAGGCAGTCAGGTCACTCCAAAGCAAGTACAAGACTGGCACCATCATTGTCCATGCTGGTGTGTGTAACCTCAGACGTTACTCCCTGGACCACATGACATGATACATGGAGGTACACTCTGATCATGTAGCCCAGGCCAGTATGACCATGACCTTGTCTAGCATCTTATACCCACCAATTATTATGTCACAGTATATGGACACACATATCACATTTAACAGTTGGCTAACAAATTTGTTTAATTCATAGGGGATACAGTGTCTGTCAGCGTATGGTGACATGCTCAACTTGCCATGTAGCTTCACTCTCTGCCTGTGATGGCCTTGGCAATGGTGGGGGACTGTTTGGCCCAGGCCTATGCTGTTCCTGCTGCAGCTGTTTTCGCAGGATCATATTATGTTATATCATGACAATTTGGTTACATGTAGTTGGTGAGTACTGCAAGGCTCCACCAGATGTGTCCAGGCACCGGAACCGTAACTTGAGCAGCCCAAACACATGCTCTATTACATTATGTGTTTGTGCATGTGCCTCATTATGGCATTCCTGTTCAGGTGTGTGTGCATTTCTGATGGGTGTCATCAGCCACGGCTCCAGTGCATAGCCAGCATCCTCCACTAGGTGACCATGTGGGATGTCCCCATTGGCCAATGTCTGGTACAGCTGCGTGAGATGCCTGATATGGGAATCATGGTAGCTTCCAAGGCAGCCTGCACACACATTCAGTATTATGCCCTGGGCATCACACATGACTTGGCAGTTGATGAAGGGGAAGCCCTTGTGGTTGAAGTAGACCCTACCCCGCTCACCAGCTGGTGCTTTGATGCGTATGTGCATGCAGTCTATTGCACCCACTACCTCAAGGTATTCCGCTATTTGCTCGAAGAGACGCATATTGCTGGCGAATACCTCATGGGAATTGGGGAAATATACTTGATTGCCGACATGTGCTGACATGGCAAGCAGGAACTGGTGTAGTACCCTGGATGCTGATGACTGTGATATCCCCATCATATCACCAGTTGGTCTCTGGAAGGTACCTGTTGCTAGTATTCTTAGGCCAACACATACCTTGGTTTCCACTGGGATGGGTTCCCCTCTGTTGGTTCTGTGTGTGAGGCATGGCCTGCACAGCTCAACAATTTGCTGCAGGAGCTCTCTGTCCACTCTATAGTGCTCCACTATCTCCAGCTCATGGGCCTGTACACTCTTCTCCGTCTCCTCATTGTGGGCTGTCCAGCAGCATTTCCATTGTCACCACCCTCAGCATGTTGCATATGTCACCTTATAACAGCAATGGCAGCCCCTAACATTTCTTTGTCTCAGTAAAGCTTTTTCAGTTTTCACTTCTATTAGCTTACTGCAGTGTCTGTTGTGAGAAACATAGTGGACTGTTGTTGGCAGAGTTTTAAGTGCTAGGCTGGGCTGTGCTAGTGTACTGCCTGTGTAATTGCCTGATTCTGATTGTTTTCACCTGCTAGCTCTGCTAGTATTCCCTGGTAGCTTTCTACTATTTGTTGTGCTTCCTTTTTCCTTTCTGTTTCCTCAGGGGGGAGCGCCACGTACACAAACACAAACACACGCACAGCTGCTAACACGTGCGCACACATGCTTACACAGACTAAAACTTGTTTATTCGGGTTAACACGCACGCACACCAGCACAAATGTGCTTACAACTCTTTAAACAGCATTATACATGCTTACTCTGGCTTAAACACGTGCACTCACGCTTACACGCGCGTACTCTGTCTTACTCGGGTTTACAAGCACGCACACGCGCGCATACCCGCTCAGCAAGAAACTTTGGTGTTATCCACGGCATACATCTTCCATTTCTTGGCTTTCCCTAGCCTACCCGTTGACACACCTCTTTCCGTGATGTCTAAATGACAGCGGACACATGCCACTCTGCTCCAATGAGCTTCACTTCTTTCATACATTTCCCCCTCGTGATGTCACCTATCCTCTACTCTGTTACTCCCCATATCCTACTCCTACACTCCACTGACTGTGCTCATTTGCTATGTAAACTAGCGATTCACTATCCTAAAACTCATTTACATAGGATTGCCTACTAATGCTTGGTTACATGTCTTAGACTGAGCTTCCCCCCTTAGCGACCTCTACTCAGTGTCCATCTTGTCTTCGGTCTGCCATTCCCTTGCATTGTACATTATCACGTTCAATAAAATCCACATTTGTGGGTTTTAATTTGTAGTATTCTGTGTTTTAGAGTGCAGCCCATTTGCGCGGCGCTGTGCTACACTTAAACATCGGAAATCAGTGAAAAAAATAAAATTATTTTTATTTTAATTTTGCATCAGGGAACATTTCCAATGGCTGTATATTTGGCCATTGGCATGCTTCCTGCACTGGATGCAACCTTTATTTGGAGCTGTTACGGCTCCATTTTGCTATTTGCAGAATGGTACTCAGTTGTCAACTGAGCACATTTCTGCAAATAACACTGCTCTTACTCGGACATGTTCGGTTTCTGAATCAAATCTACCTCATTTGCATGCCTTTCACCTGCAATTGAGGTGATTTGCATATCCCAGCCCTGTCCGTGTAAGAGCCGTTTTAGGAGCTATCTTACACGCCCCTACAGGCTGTTCCTGGATCGCTCGTCGGACATGATGGCTGCATGGAGTCTTACTCTACTCTTAGACTCCATGCAAGCCATCGTGAATCCAGCCCTAAGTGTTTTTCTGTTATGTCAGAACTGTAATACTGATTTATTTTAAGCTTCTGTGTGACCTCTGAACTCTTGAATAGCACTGTGATGTAGTAGTATCGTCTTGTGTTTTTAGTATTTATTATTAAATATTTTTAAAAACCTCTTAACTGTGGCTGGTTTATGTAGAGATAATTAAGCTCTAGAGTACATTGCATGCTTATAAGTGATCCTGTAATAAGCCCTTCCAAAGCCTTAAGATTGCATATGTTGAACTACTATTCAATAATAATATTATACAGTAATAATTGGACACCCTTTTAAAGGACTTTGATAGCTGATAATTATTAGCTGTTAGTGGCAGTGATTTTTACCGTATAGTCTGGGTAAAGGGGCACACCTGGATAATCTGTGTCAGCCTTTCCCAGGAGTGTCTGTGAAGTTGTATAAATACTTTTCTCAAAGTGTGTGTGTCAGCTACATGGGCAGGGACATGAAGCACTGGTTGGACAGGGAGGGTACTGGAGGTTAGCTTGCCAGCTAGGCTGAGATCTGGACCCTATAGCTGTGCCAGTGGGAAGTCTTAGTGAGGATCTGGGGAGCAAGGGAGCAACAAGCCCCAGACTGACTGTGATCTATGTGTGCACTTAAGGGAAATTGTACTTTACTGTGTGTATCTGTTATCCTTTCCTCTCTATATGAGGCACCCTCCCTGGTGTTAGTGGTGAGGATTGAGGCTCCTTGATTGCTGGTCCAGGGAGTGGGCATCACATGTGTTTGGCAGTAGTGGGATATCCACACCATAAATTAATTAGTTGGCAAATACTAACTGGCTTGTAGTGGTGTGGGTAGAGGGAATTATGTAGATTATGTACAGTGATCTGTGAAGGTGTTTTGTACTCTAAAATAGCCATGCAGTGAATAGTCAGCATTCAGATCACAATTGTTTTATTTCTTTTGTTAGCTTAGTTAGTCAGGGTGAGCAGGCAGCTTGTCAGCAGAGAAGTATGGAAAGCTGACAAGGATCTAGCTTGTGGAGATGTGCCAGGCTAGGGGACTGGTTTCATGGAAACCTGACTTAAGTCAGACCTGATTGGAGCCGTGGATACAGCTGCATCAGAAAACAGCATCCAGGAGAACGATCAGACTGGCAGTGGAGATACAATATCCTCAGAGAATGGACAGCTCAACCTTTCTGCAAAGGACAGTCAGACTGGCAGTGGATATATAATATCCTTGGAGAATGGACAGCTCAACCTTTCTGCAGTGGACTTAAAAATCCAGCTGGAGCTAAAGAGACTTGAGTTGGAGGTCAGGCTTTTGGAGACAGAAGCTGAAAAAAAAGGAGCATCCGAGGAGGCATGAGAGGAAATGCTGACTCTTCACCAGAGTCATGGAGGTAATGGGGAAGGGAGTAACTGGACCTCAGAAGTACAACAGGTCAGTAAATTTCTTCCGCAATTGAAAGAGAGGGATAATTTTGATAGTTTCATTCATATGTTTGAGAGGGTATGCAAACAGTATAATGCTGACCAAAGGCTCTGGGTACAGTTCCTGACCCCTTACTCCATGGGAAAGCTTTAACTTTTTTTATCAAAAATGCCTGACTCTGTTTTGATTATACTTCTGTAAAAAAATGTCTTTTTTGGAATGTTTTAAGCTAACACCTGAAATGTATAGGAAAAATTTTTGCAAGCATAGATGCAAGGCTGATTAAAATGTATTTGAATATGTTGCTGAACTGAGCACTTACTTTCATAGCTGGTTGAGTGGATGTCAGGTCACCACTTTTGAAGGGCTGGCAGACCTTTTGTTGAGGAAACAAGCCCTTAGTGCTTTGCCTGAGGACATAAGGATCTGGTGAGCTGATAGACAATGTGCTACTTAAGATGAGCTGGGGAAAAGGGAGACCTATACCTGGCCAGCAGAGCAGCCCTGCACAGGAAGGGGATCCCCAGCACTGATGATGGATCTAAAGGAACCCATGGTGGGCAGCACAGACTGCCACAACAGAATCTGCCAGTAGCAGGGAAAGCCACTAGTCCAGGTACACGTCCAGGAGCTAGGGTGAAATGTTTTGAATGCAACCAGTGGGGCCATGTGGCATACAGGTTTCCATGGGGGCAAGGTGGGGAACCAAAGGTGAGGGAGCCAGTAAGTGGGAAAGACAAAATGCCAACAGTAGGTTGTCTTGAGGCAACAGGGGTACTAAACTACCATCCTGCAGATGCCCTGAGAGGGAAGGATTTGGATGATGCAGTACCATGTGCTTATGCAGTTACACATGGTCAGGCTACGAGACAAGCATGTGGTTCTGGTAGCGTGGGGGAGACCCAGACAGACTGCATACTTGCAGCATGGACTAGTGAGGTGGTTACTTCAGGGAGTGAGCTATGCTGTAGCAGTGAGACTGAAGGTGAGCCACAGCTGCTTGTGGGTACTGATGTTCCCTTGGACAGGGTAACTGCAAAGGTAGAGGTAAGTAGTAGTACCCATGCTGATAGTGAGGCACCACTGTCAGAGGATGCCAGACTTCCTGTGGAAGGGGAGTTAGGAAGGGTTACAAGGAGAGAGTTGAGACAAGCTGAGCTCTCAGACCCTACATTGCAAGGCCTGAGGCAGGTAGCTAGGGAGGCACCTGATTCTCAAGGGAAGAGGGAATCTGTATACTGGGACAAAGGGTTACTATACAGAGAGTGGACCCCTGCGGGATGGCTAGAAGGGGAGAGTACAGTAGTTGGCAGTGCCTAGAGCCTACCATCTGGTTCTTTTAGCCATAGCCCATGATATTCCCTTTGCAGGTCATATGGGCATAAAACGTACAAAGAGGCATATTATGCAAAACTTCTATTGGCCTGGTATTTCCAGAAATGCAACATGGTACTGCAGGACCTGTGAGCTGTGCCAAAAGGTAGGCAAGGCAGGAGACAAGGTGAGAGCTCCTTTGATGCCTTTGCCAGTGATTGAGGAGCCATTTCAGAGGGTAGCTATGAATATTGTGGGTCCTCTGAGGACCCCAAGTTCTACAGTGAAAAAGTATATCCTAGTGGTAGTGTATTATGCTACACGATACTCTGTGGCAGTGGCTTTGTCCTCCATTGAGGCAGAGAAGGTGGCAAATGCTTTGTTAGAGATTTTCAGCAGGGTGGGTTTCCCAAAGGAAATACTGTCTGACAGAGGTGCTGATTTCATGTCAAACCTGCTGGCTTGTCTGTGAAAGTCCTGTGGGTTGAAGCACATAAAGACCACCTCCTACCATCCCCAGACTAATAGTCTTGTTGAGAGGTTAAACTCTACAATCAAGTACATGCTAAGGGTATTTGCAGATCAGTTTAACAGGGAGTGGGACAAATATTTGCCCTGTCTGTCATTTGCTTACAGAGAGGTTCCCAGGAATCCACAGGTTTTTCACCCTTTTTAGTTGCTGTATGGGCATAGAGTGAGGGGACCTATAGATTCAATTTGAAATGAGTGGGAAGGTGAGTGCGAGTCTCACAAGGTATCTGTTGTGGCATACATCCTAAACCTCAGGACCAGACTCAGCGAACTCATGGGCTTGGCCCAGGAGAACCTGGCAGAAGCCCAACAACAGAAAAAGGTGTGGTATGACAGGAATGCTCGAGCTAGAGAGTATGCTGTAGGGCAGCAGGTAATGGTTCCCATTCCTGTCAGACACAACGAGCTGCAAGCAGTTTGGGAGGGACCCTACAAGGTGGTAAGAAAGGTAAGTGATGTTAATTACATGGTGGAACTGCTAGGCAGATGTTAACATGATGAAACCTTACCACAATAGGGAGGCCCTTGTGCTGAACATTTGCAGTGGATTGCAGGTGGAGTCAGAGGGAGATCTGGGGACTGATCTCCTCAGTGAGGGTCGGGCTGACACCTCAGTGGAAAGGGTAACAATATCCCAGCAGCTATCTCCTACCTAGGTTCAAGAAATCCAAGCAGTGTTGCAGGAATTTGGGGACATTTTCACTGGGAAACCAGGGTGCACCCATCTGGTGCAGCACCAGGTGGATACAGGACCCCAAAGGCCTATTAGGCAGTACATTTGTAGGGTGCCTGAGAGAGTCAGACAGACTCTGAGAGAGGAGATACAGGAGATGTTGGAACTAGTGGTGATTCAAGATTCCAACAATCCCTGGGCCTCCCCAGTGGTGCTGGTTCCAAAGAAGGATGGCAGCACCAGGTTCTGTGTGGATTACAGCAAATTAAATAGTCACACAGAGTCAGATGCTTACCCCATGCCTAGGACAGATGAGGTCCTAGAGCAGCTGGATGGGGCTAAGTATCTTACAACCACTGATCTTACCAAGGGTTACTGGCAGGTGCCCATGACTCCCAGTGCTAGAGAGAAGTCAGCCTTTGTGACTCCTTTTGGGTTGTATGAGTTCAAAAAGATGCCCTTTGGGATGAAGAATGCCACAGCAATTTTCCAGAGGCTGGTGGATAGTATCCTAGCAGGAGCAGGAGGGTTTGCCCTTGCTTACCTAGATGATCTTGCCATCTACAGCCATTCCTAGCCAGAGTACCTTCAGCATGTCAGGGAGATGCTGGGCAGACTACAGGGGCAGGGTTGAACATTAAGCCGAGCAAATGTCAGGTGGGTATGGCGGAGGTTTCCTACCTAGGACATAGAGTGGGGAGTGGTAAGATAAGGCCATAACCTGCTAAAGTGGAAGCCATTCATGCATCTGTTACCAAAAAGTAGGTGAGAGCATTCTTAGGGACAGCAGGGTACTACAGAAAGTTTGTTTCCAATTATAGTACCATAGCTACTCCCCTCACAGACCTGACAGGGAAGAACAGGCCAGATAAGGTAGAGTGGACCCCAGCATGTGAGCAGGCATTCCAGAAGCTTAAAGAGGCTTAGGGAAGACCCCCTGTGTTGGCCAGTCCAAATTACAGCAAATAATGTGTTGTACAGGTGGATGCTTCAAACCATGGGGTGGGGGCTGTACTTAGCCAGATTTCTTCAGAGGGGAGAAGAGCACCCAGTGGTTTATCTCAGTTGTAGGCTCCAACCCAGGGAGGAATGCTATGCAGCTGTAGAAAAGTAATGTCTAGCCATAGTGTGGGCATTGCAGAAACTTCAGCCTTATCTGTATGGAAGAAAAGTCACTGTAATGACAGATCACAGCCCTCTAACATGTTTAAACAGAGCCAGCCAGCAAAATTCCAAGTTGCTAAGATGGAACCTGGGGTTGCAAGTATACGATATGTCAGTGCAGCAATGCAGTGGGGTTAGCAATGCCAATGCAGATGGGCTCTCAAGACAAGGAATGGGGTGAGGTACACTCAGATAAACACCGCTTGAGAGGGCTAGGTCTATCAAGGGTCACTTGAAAAACTAGCTTGAGTTCTCCGGGGGTGAGAGATGCGAAGACTGGTAGAGAAAGGGTGAAGGCTGCCAGTCTAGTCAAATAGAATTTGATACATAATTCTGGCATTTAGAAATATAAATGTAAAGTACAGGCTTGTGTCTTAAATGTAAAGAAATGCTGTTTCAGCAATGTGGCAACATTGCCATCTGCTGTAAGGAAAACTAAGTCAAGCATTTCTTATTGGTCCTTTGAAATTAAAATTACTTTATGTCTGTTCCTTTGAAGTTAGAATTTGGAGTCAATGAGTCCGGAGTAAGAATCCTGCCTATTGTTTTAAGGCTAAAGTTAATGACCAGAATTTACGTGTGGAATGTCCTTTATTGCTCTAAGTGTAAACAAATGTAAATGTAGTTAATGTGTAGCCTGGGAACTCCAGGAAGGGTGAAAAAGATGACTTAATGTTTATAAGAACTGGAGTTTCAATTTAAACAGTGAGAACCAGAAATTATTATGCATTTTTGTTTGACTATCTAGCTCAGCACTGCCTTGCTCTATGTAAGTAAGTTATCTTAGAAGTGTGTTTTCTTGTAGAAATAGCTAGGACTATAAAGGTTAGACTAAGTGTTTTTCTGTTATTTCAGAACTGTACTACTGATTTATTTTAAGCTTCTGTGTGACATCTGAACTCTTGAATAGCCCTGTGGTGTAGTAGTACTGTCTTGTGTTTTTAGTATTTATTATTAAATATTTTTAAAACTTCTTAACTGTGGCTGGTTTATGTCGACATAAGCTCTAGAGTACATTGCATGCTTATAAGTGATCCTGTAATAAGCCCTTCCAAAGCCTTAAGATTGCTTATGTTGCACTACTATTTGATAATAATATTGCACAGTAATAATTGGATACACCTTTAAGGGCATGTGGGTAGCTGATAATTATTAGCTGGTGGTGGCAGTGATTACTACCATATAGTCTGGGTAAAGGGGCACAGCTGGTGAATCTGTGTCAGCTTTTCCCAGGAGTGTATGTGAAGTTGTATAAATACTTATCTCAATGTGTGTGTGTCAGCTACTTGGTCAGGGACACGAAGCACTGGTTGGACAGAAAGAGTACTGGAGGTTAGCTTGCCAGCTAGGCTGAGATCTGGACCCTATAGCTGTGCCAATGGGGAGTCTTATTGGGGACCTGAGGAGCAAGGGAGGAACCAGCCCCAGACTGACTGTGATCTTTCTGTGCACTTAAGGGAAATTGTACTTTAATGTGTGTATCTGTTATCCTTTCCTCTCTATATAAGACACCCTCCCTGGTGTTAGTGGTGAGGATTGAGGCTCCTTGATTGCTGGGCCAGGGAGTGAGCGTCACACTGCTCATATAAAATAAATACATTTTTGTTTGATTGTGCTCATTTATTCAGAGCTTTCTTGTGCCTGGCTTGGACACTTGTGACTGCAAGACTTGCATTGCTTCTAAACTCATCTGGCCTACACAGCTGACATAAATATACATTTTGCACTTGCTCTAATGGTTTCAGTGATGTTTAGCAGTTCTGTGCTGAATTTATTTATTTTGTTGAATTTATCACCATTTTGCAGCCAGAAATTGTTAAAGAAACTCCATCTGTTTGTTACTATACTGATCTTAGGTTATTTTAACAATATTCAGACATTTCCTAACCTCCACTGACACTGCAAAAGTTGTTGTGAGTGAGTCTGACAAAATATTTCTATGTTTTGCAAAGTTTGTGTGTGTTGTGAACTTTGCTCAGGGTTAGTGATCTTATTTGCAAGCTTTCCTGATATTGCAGGAATTCTTACTTCTGTTGTAAAGCTGCTGTACTTGAGATCAAAAGCCATTTTTTTACATTGGAAGGGTTCTTTTGCTCTCTAGTGGGAGACGAAAGCTAAATTCAACCCATCCAAGGTGGAAATTACTGTTTGATGGCTTATTGTGTTTTTATCTGACTGACCTCAGGGTTTAACTTTATAACAGTCCTTCCTCCTGCTCATATAAAAGAATTACATTATTGTGTGACTGTGCTCAGCTATTCTGAGCTTCCTTGTGCCTGAATTGTACACCTGTGACTGCAGACTTGGATTGCTTCTAAAATCATCTGCCCTACAAAGCTGATATAATTATATATTCTTTTGCGCTTGACCTAACTGTCTCAGTGATTTTCATAGTTCTGTGCAGCATTTATTTTGGTGAATTTATAACTGTTTCTCAGCCTGCTCTTGTTAAGGAAATTCAGTCTGTCTGTTACTGTACTGTTTTAGGTTGTTTGAACAGCATTCTGATATTTTGATACTACAAAAGCTGTTCTGAGTGACTCTGCCAAAATATTTCTAAGTTTTACAATTGTCGCCTCACAGTAAGACGCTGTCCAGTTCGATTCTCAGCTAGAGCATCTTCTGCATGGAGACATGCATGAATGGGCGTTCCTTCATTGAAAGTTGTGCATCAGGGCTGGTAACTCAGCATATAAAAATCAACTACCAATCATTAGAGGACCGGAGTTCCACTGTGGCGACCCCTAACCCAGAAAAGCCGAAAGACACCACAGACACCACAAAGTTTTTGTGTGTTGTGAACTTTTCTCAGGGTTAGTGAACATATTTCCAAGGATTCCTGATATTCCAGGAATTCTTACTTCTGTTGTAAAGCAAGTGTTACTGCACTTGAGCTCAAATTCAGTTTGTTTTACATTAGAAAGGTTGTTTTGCACTCTTTTGGAAGCAGAGAACTGAATTTAACCCATCCAATTTGGGAATGACTCTTTGATAGCTTATTGTGTTTTTATGTGATTGGCCTGAGAGTTTAACTGTATAAAAGTCTTTCATCCTGCTTGTATAAAAATAATCACATTATTGTGTGACTGTGCTCACTTATTCAGAGCTTCCTTGTACCTGGCTTGAACACTTGTGACTGCAAAACTTGGATTGCTTCTAAAATCATCTGGCCTTCAAAGCTGATATTTTTTGCACTTGCTCTGTTTCAGTGTTTCAGTGATATTTTACAGTTCTGTGATGAGTGTATTTATTTGGATAAATTTATCATTGTTTTTCAGCCACACTTGTCAAAGAAACTCCATATGTGTGTTACTTTACTGCTATTAAGTTGTTTTAACACTCAATATTTACTAACCTCCTCTGATACTGCAAAAGCTGTTCTGAGTGAGTCTTCCAAAATAGGTTTGCAAAACTCTTCTGTGTTGTGCACATTTTTTAGGGTTAGTGAACTTATTTCCAAGGATTCCAGATATTGCAGGAATTATCAGGAATTATTACTTCTGTTGTAAAGCACTTGTTGCTGCACCTGAGCTCAAAGTCAGTTTGTTTTACATTGGGAGGGTTCTTTTCCACTCTGGTGGGAGCAAAGAGCTAAATTCAACCCATCCAAGGTGGGAACTACTGATCAATAGCTTATTGTGTTTTTATCTGATTGGCCTGAGGGTTTAACTTTATAAAACTCTTTCATTCTGCTCAAATAAAAGCCTTGCCTTTGTGCAATGCACAAATGTGGTTCTCTGTGCCTGCATATAAGCAAACCTCTCCTGTTTAAAATCCCTTATAGGAAATGCTCTACATAGTGTCCCCCTGTTCACAGCTGCTTGAAAAGCTGCCAGTTTGTGCACAGGGTGGTACCACTTCAGATCATTTAATAGTATACTAAAAACACTCTCACTTTGACCTTTAAGTGACTCTCCCTTACTTCTTCCCATCTAGAAACTGTGTCTCCTTGCCTTTCAGGCAAAGGCTAGATTCAAACCTGCTGAATCTAGACTGTTTGGTATCATTGTGCTCTTAGATCAACCATCTTATATTAAGAGGGCCTTCCTGCACCCTTGTGGCAGACGTGTGTAGCTCAGGACCCATCTGAGTTAGACCATCTGTGTTAGAAATTGCTGGAGAAAGGCTCAGTTTGGGGTTTTACCATTTTTTAGTTATGTTAAAAATGTTTTAAATTTGCCCGTATGTAAGCCTCGCATTTCCCTAGGTTTGCACCCATCATTTGGTAACTTTAGCCAGAGGTCTGGAGTGCATCTGTACTGAAATCCAAGTCATCCACTGAAAAAAAATGAAAAATAAGTATATTTTAATCCAGAACTGCACTTTGTTAACTGCATTTAATTGAATTGCTGCTCATTTTTGTTGTTGTGACTAAGTCCAGTTAACTCACATCCTTCCCAAATACCACATTCAGAAAAATGCTGGCACAATGGATGGGCAGTTTCCCATCATTTCTCCTACCAGCTTGATTAATGTGAGCAACTTGAGGCAATGTAGCAATTACTTCATGCATACTGATAACCATTTACTCCTAAAACAAATACCGTGTGTGAGAGATGCAAATACACTGTGGAATTGGAGTCAATCATCTCATGTAAAAACAAGCTAGACATCAAACAAGTTGTCAGCATGCACACTTCACCTCTCACACAAAATAAGGTCACAACACATAAACCAGCCTATGTGGAGGTTCTTACTAAAAGTCTACCAAAAGAACAGAGACCTCCCAAATGCACACTATCCACACTTTCCACTAAGCATAAAGAAACCACTACACATATCAACATACACATCCATGTCTCAACAAATAAGTCCCTAAAGCAAAACACATCAAATGTCTTGATCATATGTGACTCCATAGTGAGACACACACATGTTCCCCTCACCAAACTGGACAAGGAGAAGGTCACAGTCAGCTGACCAGGATTTGACAAATCACACACGCACTCAAGTCACTTAACAAGTACCATTATGACGCTGTCATAGTCCATGCTGGAATGAATGACTTGAGATGTACCCCTCTGGACTATATGAGGAGAAACACGATGGAACCCTCTGATTAAGTGTCCCAGACATGTATGTCCCTAGCCCCTAGGCAGTATCCTACCTTCATCCAGGATGATGCCACAATATAAACAAAAAATGATTGACTTCAACAATTGACTCAGCTTCCAGTGTCAATCCAGGGGGATCCAGTATCTGTCAGCCTGGGAGGATATGGTAGACAGACCTCGCTGCTTTGGTAGACATGATCTGCACTCCCCACTAGGCTTTTGGATACTGGCAAAGGCCCTTGTCTCCCCATAGTGCCTTTTTTTAGACAATGTCAAAACAACAAATTTTCCAACATAATAAAATCTAATCATGACAAACTCAGGGTCATGCTGCTTAATGCTAGGACTTTAAATAAGAAACTGCACTCTCTGGAAGCACTTCCCACCTTGGAGGATTCTGACATCTGTGCACTTACAGAGACATGGCTTAAGGCCACTAAGAGCACCCTGTCTGTGCAAGACTACAATGCCTTCTTCATGTACAAACTTCAAAATGAGCATGAAGGAATCAAAGGTGGAGGTGTACCCATCTTCATTAAAATCAAATAAACTTTGAGACTGGTCAAATAGCATGACTCTCGAACTACTCCATGTCCAACTAACTATTGGGAAAGTACCATATCACATCAACCATATTACATCATTGCTATCTACAGATCATTCACCATGAACCAGGACAAGCACACTGCCTGCCTTGATTTACTGGATACAGCCCAACACCTTAGTCATGGGAGATTTCAACTATTCTTCCATAGACTAGGGGGCATACATAAGCAAAAACACGCTTGCCCTGAGGATGTTCTTCATGTTTCACTGTTGCAGTCATTACATTTGGGTAATCTGCTGGCAGGTTGCCCTCAGTCAGCCTGAATATCAAAGTCTTGGTTCCTGCATTGGTTGCTGTCTCCTCTTTCATGACATCAGGTCGTTAGGGGTATAAAACATGCAGCCGACTCAATTTTATTCAGTCTTTCTTGCCGCGTGGTGCCCAAAGTCAAAGCAGTTCACAAGTGCCGGTTGGCCAACCCCTGAAATTTTCGCATTTGAGTTTCAGAACCGAAGTCTTCAATTAAACTAAGTACCCCATTGGGGAAACTTTTTCTTGCTCCTTACCAATGTCAGTAAAAGTTAATAATTGCATTACTTGTGGGAAGCAAATACCTCATAAGGATTTTCATTTGTACTGTATTCCTTGCCTAGGCCCAGATCATAACGTGCCTTGCTGTCGGTTTTGTGCTAGATTTAACCAACGCACTATTAAGCGTCAGTATATTTTTGCTTCAAAATATTTTGGATCCAGATTTAATTACCCTGAAATGTCATCGGATAGCAATCCAACTACCGGAGATCACAAAAAACACAAAGAAAAAGGCAGAGACAGACCGTCGAGGTCCAAAACCGATGACGAAGCTTCTCCTAAGCCAGTAGCCAGTTCATCGGTACTCAGTGAGGTGCTTTTGCAGCCCCGATACCCGCTACTTTTGAGTCGCAGGCCTCTACCGAGACCCATGCGGAGTCCGACATGCAACGAGATTCTAAGAGAATTGAACCCGTGGATGTCTCTCCCTCGGATGGGTCTGGAGCCACTGAGCAGGCATCGGCTTTTGAGGGTGTTTTCAGGCCTCAACATTTCTATATAAAACTGACGCCAGCTTCAAAAACAAAAACAACTTCTAAGTCTAAAAAAACGACGCATGAGCCACATGCTCAGGCCCCTATGCCTAAAAAAACAGATGATCAAAATGGCTGAGGACTTTATTACCTTGATGAGGGGTTCCCAACCCCCCTGCTAAGAGGCCTAGGCAAGACACTGATTATGAATCTTCAGATCAGGTTTTTATTTCTTCTGATTCCTCTTCTGATCAGGAATTTTCTATACCACCCTATGAGGATTCAGATGCAGAAGAATCCATCCCATCTGCATCTCTTCCTGAGGATTATTCTTTTGGAGAAACCTTGCATACTTTAAGGGAACATTTTCATTGGGAGAGTCATGATTTCTCTGAATCAAAAAAGAGGCTTAGGGATTTCCTCCTTCTTTCTTAGCATAGGCCTTTGGCTATACCTCCTGTATTAGACATTGCTGATGATGTGTTTTCGGAATCAAGCATGGTTCCTGATTCCCTATCTCCGGCTCCTAGTAAGCCAGACAGGTATTATGGGATTCCTGACTCCCACAAATTTTTATTCAAAAATCCTGCTGCTGATCCTGAAACTATCTCACAGGGTCCCAAAGGTGTAAAGACCTCTACAGCCAAAAATCCTACCCCCTCTTATAGAGATTCCAAGGCGCTGGATAGATGGAGAAAGAAGGTTTATCCATCTGCAACCTTGGCAATTACGGCCTTAAACTGCCAGTTTCATATGCTTAAATATCAACAGCATGTTATGGGCTTATTGAAACAGAAAATTATGTTGATTTCTGATTGTGTGGAAAATAAAGAATTACAGGAATTATTGCATGCAGCAGAAAAGGTTGGAAAGCATACTCTGCAATGTGGTTTTGATTCCTTGGAGGCCTCTTGCAGGGCCGCAGTTACTGGATCTGTGTTTAGAAGGCATGCCTGGCTCAAGGAGCAAAATCTGCCTGATCATGTTAAAGCTAAATTGTTGGATGCACCTTTACAGCATGATAATCTGTTTGGTAATAAGGCAGAAGAGGTTTTAAAGAAAATGGAAGACAAAGCTAAATCTATGCAAACTGTAAAAGATTTCTTACAAGTGCAGCCACCCAGATTCAGTAGGCATTGGCCTACTAAAAATTGGTCCTTTCCTGTGTCCAGCAGAGCCTCACATGGCAAATCCAGGTGCTAAAAAGGCTCTAGATACCAATCACAGGGTTCTTACATGTCAAAGCAATGGGGTGCCTCTACCTCCAAATCTGGAGGAAACAAAGCACAACCCTACAGTAATCAGTCTCAATGACTTCCCTCTACCATCACCAAGCACTTATCTTTTGGCAGCCCCCTTGGGGGGGGAAATTAGCACTTCATGCTCAAAATTGGCAGTTAATTACCCAGGACAAGTGGGTATTAAACATAGTATCCCAGGGGTACAGATTTCATTTCCATACTTTGCCAATTCCAAACGGTTGGCCAGATCTGCCACAAAATCAATGGGCAGAGGCTCAGAAAAAAGTTACGTCCCTCATGGATATGGGGGCTATTCAATCAGTACCAGAACAGGAAAAAGGACAAGGTTTTTATTCAAGACTGTTCCTGGTACCCAGAAAAGACAATGCCTGGTGTCCAATACTGGACTTAATGATTTTGAACACATTCTTGGACATTCCAAAATTCAAAATGCTGACTTTACAACAGCTACTGCCCATGCTGGGCATGAACACTTGGTTAGTGACTCTAGACTTAAAAGAGGCATACCTGCATATCCCAATAAGGGAATCATGCAGAAGATACCTCCGCTTCAAGGCAGATTTTATGCATTACCAATTCTCTGCACTGCCCTTTGGCTTATCTACTCTGCCCAGGGTCTTTACAAAGTGCCTGGCACCAGTAATTGCATTTTGCAGACAAAGAAGCATACAAATCTATCCTTACTTGGACGACTGTCTAATTCAAGCAGAAAATAAGGACATTCTTCGCCAACATCTGGCATTTGTAAAAAGGCTTCTAACATACCTAGGGTACACAGTAAACAAAAAGAAATCACAACTGGTACCCTCTCAAAAGATTACATTCCTGGGTGCAAGCTTGAATACAACTACCCAGATGGCTTACCTTACACCAGACAAACAAAGGCAACTGACTATATACTTCAAACAGATGGCAACAAAAGCCCAGTTATCTGCAAGACAAATTCTGCAGGCTTTGGGGTTCATGGCATTCTGCATTCTACTAATTCCATATGCAAGACTGCATATGAGGAAACTTCAATGGTATCTAAAAAGTTTATGGAGTCAACATTGTCACAATCTGGAAATAATGATTCCTCTCATTCCCTGCCTACAACAGGAGTTTCTTTGGTGGGCAGAGACACGTCACCAAAACAAGGGACAGTCTTTCACTCTACCCCCTGTCACCCAAACCCTAATTACAGATGCATCAGACTATGCTTGGGGGGCCCACCTGGTGGGGAGATGCATTCAGGGTATATGGAACCCAAAACAAATGCATCTGCATTACACCAACAGCACTACTAGATAGGGGCCAAGGGTACTAGCTGCTAGTACAAGGGTCTAGGGAACTACTAAAGGGGCGGTGAATACTGCACAGCATGGCTGGGCTAATATATGCCTTCGGACAGATAGCCCAGTACCAACCTATGAACCTATGAACCTATGCATATCAACCAGAAAGAGATGCTAGCTATTCAGAATGCCCTGACAGCCTTCAAGGACTTACTTCATCCAGGACAACTAATGATAAAGACAGACAACACCATGGTAATGTGGTGCATAAACAGGCAGGGGGATACACATTCCTAACCCCTTTGCAGACTAGCCATTGCACTGTGGGACACAGCCTTGACTTACCAAGTACATCTTCAAGCACAATTCCTGCCAGGAAAACAAAATACTCTGGCAGACGACCTAAGCAGAAATATTATGGACCCTCACAAGTGGAAACTAGATCCACAAGTCTTCAGCATGGTAACACAGAAATGGGGGAGCCCAGACATAGATCTATTTGCCTCTCCCCAAAATTATCAACTGGACAAATTCTGCACAAGGACTTATCACAGACAAGCATGGAAAGTGGATGCCCTATCCTTCAGTTGGAAAAACCTATCAGTCTACACCTTTCCTCCTCTGCCTCTTCTCCCCAAGGTCTTACTAAAGGTCAGACAGGAAAAACCAAAAATTATCCTAATTGCCCTGGACTGGCCTCGCCAGCACTGGTACCCAATTCTAAGGAATATGTCTCAGCACCCTCCTTGGTACCTCAAATACCTCATCTGCTGTCTCAGCAGAGCAATCAAATTCTGCACACTCAGCTCCAAACTCTGAACCTGGCAGCATGGCTGATCATGTAATTATTCAAAGAACACATCTCAGTAAATCTGTGATGGATGTCATTTTGGAAGCCAGAAGGCCTAGTACTAGAAAATCTTATGCTGATAAATGGAAGAGATTCTGTGCTTGGAACCAAGCACAAAGAACGGACACAGCAAAACCAAATATTCCTCAGATTTTACAACACTTGACTGAGATGCTTGACAAGGGCCTATCTTTTTCTTCAATAAAAATCCATGCCTCTGCCATCTCGGCTCACTACAACATGGAGCCTCCCATCTTTTCTCATCCTCTGCTAAAACAGTATCTTAGAGGGGCCAAAAATTTAAGGCCTCCCAAAAGATCACCAGCTCCTGCATGGGACCTAATTTTGTGCTGGAAAATCTCACCCTGCCTCCTTTTGAACCAGCAGCTATTGCTGATATAAAGTTTTTATCTTGGAAAACAGCTTTCCTTTTGGCAATCACTTTAGCAAGAAGGGCTTCAGAACTACAGGCCCTCATGGCTGTGGATCCTTTTATTACATTTTACCCGGACAGGGTGTCCCTCAGGACCAATCCTTCCTTTATGGCTAAGGTGGTATCCAGTGTGGCTCTTAACCAAACTATTCACCTGCCAACATTTTACCCAAATCCGCAGAACAAGGGGGAGCGGATTCTGCATTCATTGGACGTACACAGACAACTAAGATTTTACTTAAACAGGACCAAATCTCTAAGAAAGTCTGAGCAACTACTTGTGGCATTTGCTGCAGGATCAGAGTGGAAGGCTATATCAAAGCAGACTATTTCTAAGTGGATAAACCATTGCATTCATTTCTACTACTTGCATCATGGTAAACCAGTGCCCAAGGGAATCAGGTCACATTCCACCAGGGCTGCCTCTACCTCAGCAGCCTTTCTCAAAGGAGTTCCAACCAAAGACATTCTAGAAGCTGCTACTTGGAACTCTGTTCATACTTTTACAAAGCATTATCATTTGCCTCTCTTCTCTAAGTCCAGGGCAGGCTTTGCCACTGCAGTTCTGCAGGGCCTTACAGCCACGCCTAATGCTATTTGGTTCCATCCTCCAATCCATAGCTTTGGGATTCTACCCAAATGTAATGACTGCAACAGTGAAACATGAAGAACATAGTACAGTTGTGTACACTTATCCTAAATGTAGATGTTCAAGTGTATTCACTGTTGCAGTCCGGGTTACCCACCCGCCATCCCCCTTTTTTCTAGAAATTCTCTGTCCTTCACTATATACTAAAGCCTTTGTGGTGTATTTGCTTTTAGATGAAGGTAAAGTTTATGTTGCTAAAAATGCATTTACATATATTGCTGTTTATTTATATATATATATATATATATATATATATATATATATATATATTTATTTATTTTTTTGCTCCCCATTTGGGGGGCACCTGACATCTGGGGCAAGAAAAACTGAATAAAATGGAATCGGCTGCGTGTTTTATACCCCTGGCGACCTGATGTCATGTCATGGAAGAGAAGACAGCAACCGACGCAGGACCCAAGACTTTGATATTCAGGCTGACTGAGGGCAACCTGCTAGCAGATTACCCAAATGTAATGATTGCAACAGTGAATACACTCCAACATCTACATTTATGGTAAGTGTACACAACTGTACTTTCCTGGACTTTGTTAACATAAATGCTCTGGAACAGATAGTCTGCACCCCCACTAGGGGCTCTAATGTTCTGGATATAGTACTCATCAACATGGGGGGAAACAAAAATTATAAACAATTTCACCAGAGCTAACTACAGCATACTAAGTGATGGTATAAAAAGTTTCATACTACCCACAATCACAGACACCAATGATCACTATGCAGAAGTGTAGGCAAATGCCCTGTACAAACACTTAAGTGACTGCATAAACTTTGTTGTACCTGACCGGATCAAAGCAAGGTCTTCCCATAAAAACAAGCCACTGTGGTGACTTCAAGTATAAAGAGATTATATAACAAGAAGAAAAAAAACTGTTGTCCAAAAGCAAGAGGTATATCACTCTGCAGAGGAAGACTTCCCTCCTAAGCTTAAACAGGAAAATCAGAAATCTTGCAAAGTCTTCTAAAGCAAATTATGAAACTAAAATCACATCCCTAACCAAGGATAACCTTAAGGCATTCTTTAACTATGTCTGTAGTTTAACAGGTAATGCTAAACTATGTGCCGAATTGGTTGTAGATGGGATCAATCATAACACGAAAACAACAAAAGGCCAGCAATAAACGGTCCTGGAGTTTAAAATAATTATAGCCAATACATAAGTATAGCTTCAAATAATCCTTTATTAAACAGACAGGAGCAAGCAACAAATTCTTCTTTTTCTGTGTCAAATCATTGCTGCCCTTTTTTTTTTTTTCTTTTTTTTTTTTTTGGTGCATTGCATTCACCTATCAGCATCATGTTTGGTTATCAATCATACTACACCAGAAGATGCTGCCAACTTGTTAGTTGACAGATTCAGCACAAACATCACGCCCCCCCCCCCATTCTCAAAGTATACCTGACACCAGCCCTTTCTCTATTATCTCTAGAGAACAGGTTATCTCTGCACTTGCCAAGGCCAAAAACATGACCATAATGGTACCAGGTAATATCCCAGGTTGTTTACTAAACAATTTAGAACAAGACCTAGCAGACCCACTTGACGTTCTCTTTAATCATAGTTTGAGAACTGGCTATGTTCCTGTAGAATGGAGAACAGCAACAGTAATCCCCCTGCACAAAGAGGGGCCATCAACTGACCCTAAGAGCTGCAGACCCTTAAGTCTAACCACCGTCATCTGCAAGGCTGTGGAAAGAATTATCATGGACCTTATCAACAAGGACATAGATGACCTCCAAATATTGGACCCAACACAGTCTGGCTTCATTAAGGGTAGATCATGTTTATTAAACCTGAAAGAATTCTTTGAGAATGTCACCAAAGCCATGGACGAAAGTAATACAGTGCACACAACCTATCTCAACCTTGCCAAGGCTTTCAGTACAGTTTCCACCCTGGCATCATTGAGAAACTCTCCCGGATAGGGATTAACCCTTCTTTTACTAGGCTCTATATTAGAACATCGAAGTTTCAAAACTTTGAATGTTCTAATATTGAACCCTATTCAGCAAAAGCTAAAATTATCGATGCAACAGAAAACCACATTTTTTTCCTAGGGAAAGAATTTGGTTGTCCATTTCTGTTGCTTCTGTATTTTCAGCACTGTGATGGAAAGTTAAGGGTCGGGTTCAGGTAAGTGTGCAATTGAGTGCGGGTTAGGTTAGTTAGGGCTAGTTTGTGGGTTAGGTATGTGTGCGATTGTGTAGACGTGAGGGTTAGGGTGGGTTAGGCGAGTTAGGGTTAGGGCGCGGGTTAGGTATATGTACGATTGTGTGGACGTGAGGGTTAGGGCAGGTTAGGTAAGTGTGCGATTGTGTGGACGTGAGGGTTAGGGTGGGGTAGGTAAGTTAGGGTTAGAGTGTGGGTGAGGAGAGTGTGCGATAGTGACGGACCTTAGGGTTAGGGTTTGGGTAAATGGATAGTTAGTGGTGTGTGTATAGTTTAGTGTAGGGTTAGGTGTAAAATTTTAGGTGTATGTGTGTGGATTGCTGTTTGTTGTGTGTGCTTGTGTTGTGTGTATTTGTTTTGGAACAGCAAATTTTTTCCCTAGGAAAAAATTTGCTGTTCTGTATGTTCAATGTTTTCAGCTTTCATTGCATAGGGGTCGATATTAGAACATTTGAAGTTTTGAAACTTCGATGTTCTAATATAGACCCTGTTACTAGGTTGGTAGCCAATTGGCTCACAGACAGAACATGCTCTGTCAAAATTGGGGACTCCACCTCCACCAGTAGACCCATCACCAGTGGAGTACCACAGGGGTCTGTGCTGGGCCCCTTACTGTTTAACATCTATTTCTCAGAAGTCCAGGCCAAAGTATACAGCCTTTGGCTCACCAGTTTCGCTGATGATTGCAAACTGCGAGCAATCACTGAGTCCCCCAATTATGTCAACATATTAAAAGAAGGGCTAACACAAACAAATGACTGGTGCCAAAGCCATGGTCTAAAACTAAATGCAAAAAATGCACTATTATTCCCATTGGCAAAACAGAATTCCTTAGAAATTACAATACTGATAGCACCCCCCCCCCCCGAGTTCCAAACCAGTGGTGCAAGTCTTTGGAACGCAGGCTGATAGCAATATGAACTTTTCTCACCATTTTCAGAGTGGTAAAGAAAGCCTTCTATGTAGCAGACCTCATAACAACGTCATAGCATCCAGGTCAATGGATGTTATAAGTCCACTGTACTCGACCCTCATCGGATTATTAACAGAGTATAATGCACCCTTTTGCATGTACCTCACCAGACACCTGCAGCAGCTGAAGAGACCTCAACGGTTTCTCACTAAGAAATTACAGAGACTCCAAAGCATAACCTAGATGGGTAGGCTGAAAGCCCTATCACTTTACTCTGTATATTATAGGCTGCTGGGAGGTGACTTGTGCCTGGCCTACAGGGCAATCTCCAATCCTGTCATAATGTAAATTCTGCACATCTGCAAGTCAAATGGCTCGAGAGTCACTCGCTCTAGGGATCCCAACCTAGCTTGTGATATTAACAGATCATGCTGGAGAGACAGCTATGTTTCCCAGAGACTGTCACTTCTCTGAAATAGACTCCTAGTCATGTAAAACAGAGTTCCTCACTGACCCTATTCAAATTCAACCTAGATAATGGGATGGAAAACTGCAAATTCACTCCTGTGGTGGCACCCATGGTCCCTCATGGACAGGGGTAGCCAGTGTTGATCACAGACCCCTTCTCTTCATAAATTCTTTTTGCAAACTACCCAAAAAAGAAAAAAATGAGGATACTTGGGATTAACATGGCTAGGCTTGTAAAGGCTCGGAGACTCCTAGACTAGTAACCTTCTATGCACCTATGAACCTAAAATGAAGAGGGTAACCCTCAGGTTGGGCAAATGTAGACTCAGAGTAACCAGATTACCTTCACTTCTGCCACATTACACAACTGGATTTGTTCCCACACACATTCCAACCATGAGCAACACCCAGCATTAAAGGTTCAATCTACTCCCTCCCCTTCCCCTCCTAACCTACCCCCTCTGCTAACTGCTCCAAGTCTATCTATCATAGTGGCTAGCCAGATGTCAGTGTCTAACTTCCCAATGCAGTCATTGCTCCACTGCCTTCTGCTTCTGAAACATCTGATAGTACCACAACTAGGCATTTCCCACCCACAGAGGTTGTGCCTCATGGACCGTGAGAAAAAAAGCCAAGAGTGGTAAGGCCAAGGTAGTATCCTTTTCCAAACAAACAGCCATGTAGTAGACAAAGACTAACACCCAGTCATCTCATGTTCTTGGTCACAATCTACTGACTCTCCTCTGCCCTGAGATGACTAAGGCCACCGAAGATCTTTGCTATATGCAGTTTTTGATTGCATCAAGTGTTGAACCCCTTCCATATCAATTAATTCAAAGATATCAACATACTCACCCTTCCAGATCTTTTCTTTAACTGAGGGCAGTATATGAGGGGTCAAAAAGTTCCCCATCTCCCTTGTCCCAGAGCATGTATTGCTAACCAATCCCCTAGATGGATCTCAAAATCTGAGCTGACCTTGTGTTGTTGTGACTGCTCCCCACCTACTGACAACCCCATTACTTCCCACAGACAATCCTAATACAGTCTTCCCAGCAAATGCCTCTCATTGGACCTGTCCCCTTTCACTAAAGCTCTGCTGATCCTCTGTGGAAACTGCTGCCTCACCATGCTCCTGAAGTAACTCATTCCCTACTGTTAATCCTCAAAAATAACATTAAAAGTGCCAACAGTCACTCGAAACAAATGTTTCATTCCCTACTGTCCCTGAACAACTCCCAAACTGCTCCAAGTCTGTCAAACCCATGTGAACACCCAACAATGTGTCATTACCTGTGAACTCATTGTACATCACTCCAGCAGCCAGATGATCCACAGTGACAGCATCATTCAACTGCTAAGCCTGCTTCCCTCAGGCCTCTGGCCTGCTCTTTGCCATATGCCTTCTTCTGTTCCGATTAGACTCACCAAGTTCTTCTGTCACTGGAGACTCACTGGTTGGCAATTCCCAGAATAGCTCATAGCTCTTATGCCTGCAACACAATGGCCTCCCATCTCTGTCATAAACTCAGTACTGTACCATCTGCAAAAAAAAAAAAAAAAAGGATAACAGTAAGAGCTTTAAAAATTCCTGTATTTCCTAAGCCCCTGCACATTTATTTAATTTTCCATTTTGTTCCAGTGCTGAGGAAAATCAAACAATGTACCATACAAACTGCAGCTTACAACCTTAACCTCTTCACCAGCTGCCAGCCACAATGGACATACCTCCCTACTTCTTATTTAAGAAATCTGTATAAAGTCTGATAAAACACACAGGAGCCCAAGTAGAGGCAAAGAGTCCAAGTACTGCTACTACAACTTAAAAGTTACTAGAATAACAGAGTTTGTGAACATAGTGCAGTCTCTCTTTTTTTGTTGTTGTTGTTGAGAACAACTCCCATGCAGAAATAACAGTGACCCATTAAAATGTACATGCCACCCTTTTATTTATGTATTTATTTATTTATTTAATATTTGCTTTTCACACAATGTGACATGGTAATAGTTTTCCCAAGTAGTCATCTTTTACAGAAAGCGGACATTCTTATCAACCTAGATAATAAATAATCAATCTAGCATACAGAGTGGAAGTCTGAAACCCAAATGTATGACCTTGTCCTGTAAGTTATCACCTCAAAATCTCACTGGATCCTCACAGAGATTTGTCAGAAAACCACAACTTGTAGGAGACAAAGGCAAAATATGCCTCCCCCAGCAAAATTCTGCGAAATTGGCTGTTAAGTGGTATGCCAATAAGTAACGGCGCTAACAGACTGTCCGCACAAGCACACTACCGTCAATAACGGCTTAATGTCCTACTGTTCATGCTCAGTGGGTGACTCTTATTCAGAAGAGCTTGTGGCCTGCAGAAAGGCATTCACATCATTGCTAGACCCATCCCAGCCTCCTGAACGCCACAATATGGTACCACCATCACCAATAAACCATTAAAATAATTCGGAAGTCTAGCGACTCCTCTACCCCTACCTCGAGCATGAGATGGAGGTTCCAGGAAATTGCACCACCCCACCAATGCAATTAACCACCGGTAAGACAACCAAGCTACTGAAGGCAAGTCTGAAGTGGTATTACTGCTAGCTGAGGGGGAGAGTTATCTTGGGGAGAATGTGAGTGAACTTTCCTTAACTAAGTGAAAATGTACCATTTGCCTGACCTATAACTGCATTGCTGTTGTCGTTGTTGTGTTGAATGATTCTTTCATTTTAGTTTCATTTTACATATATATATATATATATGTGTGTGTGTGTGTGTGTGTGTGTGTGTGTGTGTGTGTGTGTGTGTGTGTGTGTGTGTGTGTGTGTGTGTGTGTGTATACATATCTATATATATATATATATATATATATATATATATATATATATATACACACATATATATACATATATATATATATATATATATATATATATATATATATACATACATACATACACACACACACACACACACACACACACACACACACACACACATATATATATATATATATATATATATATATATTACTTTTTTTTTGCAACATTCCTACAACCAGCCCACTACCCTTATCATTCAACAGCTAACCCTTCACCAAGAATCTTACTACAGTGACTGACTGCACTGCAACTGAACAAACAAAAAAACAAATATATATATATATATATATATATATATATATATATATATATATTTATACAGTATATAAAACCCAGAAGGCCTACCTGAACACTACACTATCTACAGGTTGTCTTGTACATAATTCTGTACTGAAGCAAGTTCATACCAAACTGTTTTTGTGACAGCCTACAAAGCTTATCATCAAGTATCCTGCATTATGTAAGACACCTAGGATTCAGCTGGCAGTGTTATTGTTGTCCTGCTATTGTAATATAGTGTCCTGTGTCATGACATTCTGTGCCATAAATACAGTCTGACAGAATGTGATTCATTATATCCTACTTGTTAAAATGGACAGTTATGTTTTATTTATATGTTTTCTTAAAGTATGGATTGTAGTGGTTTGTCTGTTAAATTATTTACCTGTACCTGTGTAAGTGTACTGATGCAATAAACCTCTCAGACCATAAGGAATTACTTACTCTGAGTGATGGAAATATAGGGTCTATATTATAACAACGAATGATCAAATGATCGAACTTTGTTATTTCGAACTCTGAAGTTTGAATTCACAAAACATCGAACAACCAGAACAGCGATTATTTTTAAAAAATCTCTGTTCTTAAAAAAAAAAAAAAAAAAAAAAAAAAAGATATTAAAACCCCCACACCCCCCTACTTAAATATACCAACTCCGAGATCACACTACATTGTCGAAAATGGCAAAGTGACTGAAGTGGCCAAGCAACTTCTTTCCCAGGGAAAGAATTCGCTTATATGCTGCTTCATCATTTTGCCTTTTCAACATTTCAAGTTCGACCTAGAAGCACTCGACAAAATGAGTCTTCGGTCATCTGATAGGAACCGGAAATATAGCCGGTCATATGGGGGGGCCTTTATTCTTTTACAGAAAAGGACTGTGGGATTTTTAATTATACTCAAACTACAATCAGTAGAGGTATATGGGACTACTGTTTAAGATTTCAGCAATACATTGGCTTTCACCGTACAGGAAAATGCATGCCCATGCAATATGTGTTGTTCTGTTAATTTCTTAAGCAAATTAAAGTTGTCTGGCCATTAAAGCTTGTAAGTGTTAGTTAACTGTTTCATAAAGTCAAAACTACAAAATTTGAATCCTCTCACCTCCATTTGCTTACATTATGACAATGAGCAAATTACTCAGACGGCACACCAGGATCACCTCTGAAAAGTGGTACTTTCTGCAATGAGTTCACCTGGTTAACATTTGTCACTTTTGAAGCTTTTGTCCTTCCCTTCCCTCCATTATTCTTGGCCTTATCAGAATTATTGACTAAAGAAGGTGAGAATTATGCTGGTCTGTTCCTTGTAAACTCTGTCTTTCTGGCAAATTGCTGTATATTGCAATCATTATATAATGACAGGTATGAGAGTTTCGGACTTTCTGTCTTTCAGAAAAATGCTCACTAATGCAACTTTCTAAGTATATAACATAAAGATTTAAATAGAAAGATTTAAATCCATTACTGACTTCTGGGACTTTGTCTCTGATTCTTTAATAAAAAGGTTGAGAAGACATAGTTGGGTTGCAGTGGGATACACCATACAGTTCTCACAGCAATGAGCTGAAATACATTTCCTGGTCATGGTTTATGTATTTGTTCATTTATTTTATTGAAAGCAAACATCTGAATGTATGCAGTTGTACAAGGTAATTGATGGTCATGCATGCGCATGTTGTGTATGTATGTGTGTTTGTGTGCATATGTGTGAGTACGCATATTGTGTCCTGCATCCCAGAGGAGTTATGGTGTAAAGAAAGGAAACAACAGCCATTTCATCATATGAGACATGTTTTTTGAATAAGATTGTTGTTTTCCTTCTTCTGTTGACTGCTTATAGTGTGTTTTACTATTTGGCTGTGAATAAAATGGACAGCATGAAGTCTGTGATTTTAATTTTGGAATATTAACTATGGGTGCATTTTTAATTTAACTTGTTTTTTTGTACATACACATATGATAAATGTACTGTTTTGGGTTACAACAGTTTGTTTGGTGCTTAGTACATCAGTAAGGCTTTGAGATGTTAATGAGCTGTTTCCTGTAGTATAGCATTTGACTCCCTAAGCCTTGGTTTGCTTAGTGTGAGTCTGACCAAGTCACTTCAACAGGCAGTGTGCTGGCCCAACCTGTTATCAAATGCATTAACATAGGAACATAGGAGGGTCATACGAAGCTACTAGGCTATTGGCCCCAAGGCCCTTATAAGCCTAGCCAAGAGTTTAGCCCGTGTTTAGACTAATCAGCACCCAATGTCCATCCAGCAGGGACACGGGTGGAATCCCAGGGATATATTTTCTGTTTCCCATCCAGTTATCCAGGTTGCCCTTAAAAAGGGATAAAGAGGTAATCTGGTTGATGTGGAAATGGAGTCTATTCCATAGATGGGGGAGTCTCTGGGACACAAATCTGTCCCACCAACAAGTCTTGTTGATGTCACAGACCAGGTTGAGGCCGAGCGTGTGAGTTACTCTAGTAGAGCTTGACTTGCAGATATGCAGCATTCCCATCAAGGTAGGGTCCGTGATCACCATGTATGGCAGGTAGAGGTCATATCTGAGGAGTCTGTAGGAAACTGAGTAGAGAGATAGAGCTTTTAGCCTATCTGTGTATGGCAGATGTTTGAGGCCCTGAATTCTTCTGGTGAGGAGCATCTGTAGTCTCTTCATCTGCTGCATGTGCTTTGCAACATACATGCTGAAAGGGGCATTGTACTCAATAATGGGCCTTATAAGGGAAGACTACAGGGATGTTATGACCTCTTTGCACCTGGATGACGTACCCTTACTTATGAGGTGGGCCATGTAGAAGGCTTTCTGTACAACGGAAGCAACATAGTGGTCAAAGCTCAGGTTGCTATCAACTGGGTGTTCAAATCCCTCACGACTGATTGAATGCTTAGAACATTGTTATTAATGTCATAATTTGTGGGAACATCACTCTCCTCAAAGGGGATGATAATGCATCTTTTGGTATTCAGTTTGAGGTCATGTTTCTGGTACCAGTCATTTGTCTGAATGAGACTCTCTTGAAGGATGTCCACATCACTAGGGGAATTGATAGCAGCACCCAGCTTGCAGTCATCTGTAAACTTGGTCAGCCATAGCCCACTGGTTTTGGCCTGCACCTCAGAAAAGTATATCCCAAATAACAAAGGTCCCAAGACTGAACCCTGGGGTACACCGCTTTTTACAAGTCTACTGCTTGAGATGGCTTCCCCTGTTTTGATTACTTGGGTTCTATCAGTGAGCAAGTTAGCTACCCATCTGGTAACATACAGACTGATGCCTAGTTGAGAGAGTTTATCTATTATGCCTGAGTGGGGAATAGTATCAAAGGCTTTGGCCAGGTTAAGGTAGGTGGTGCACACTGTCTTCCCCTTGTCCATGGCTTTGGTGACTGCCTCAAGGAAGGCAACCAAATTTATCAGGCATGACTTCCCCTTAATGAAACCGAACTGTGTGGGATTGAGTATTTGGAGGTTGCCAATGTCCTTGTTAAAGAGGTCCATGATAATCCCCTCCATGACCTTGAAGATCAGGCTAGTTAGGCTGATGGGTCTATAATTTCCTGGATCGGTGGATGCTCCACCTTTGTGCAAAGGGATGACAGTGGCTGTTCTCCATTCAGCTGGGATGAAGCTGGTACACAGGCTTTGGTTGAATAGGGTGCCTAATTGTGCTACAAGTTCCTGCCTGAATTCATGTAGGGTGCAGAATGGGATGTTATTGGGTCCCATGGAGGCTATATTTTTTGCCTTTGAGAAGGCAGTGATGACTTGCTCCCTAGAGATAAAGGGAGGGGGGCAGGTGCCAGGGATGTCCTGATTTACTGATGGGGGGACAGAGGGGTGAAGTTTTCAATGAACCTGTCTGCCAGCAGGTTGGCTGTATCTACTGCGTTTACTTATGTGGTGTCCCTGACCACCAGTTCTGAGCAGATTTGGGTACTTCCTTTGATATTGCGGACATATCTGAAGAAGGCCTTATGATTGCCTTTAATAGATGTGGCCAGTTTAGACTTGAAGTTTGCTTTGGAGTATTTAACTAGTGCTCTTATTTGCTTGTTCAGGCTAAGAAGAGATTGCTTCCAGTTAGGCACCTGCGCCTTCTTGGTCCTGGACAGCAATTTTTTTCCTTTTATTATAGAGTTTATTTATTGCAGATGTCCACCAGACAGGATTACTCTTCCTTGAGGAGGCGGATTTCATCCTGTCGGGTATTATATAAATGCTTGTATAGTACTTTAGTGTAGATGTGGACATATGTGCCAGTTCCTATAGAGGGGAAGAGGGCTATCAAGCTGTTTATATCTTCCCTCAGAAGGTTATAATCAGCTTTGGAGAAGTTTTTTTGTTTGACCCTAGCTGGGGAGAGGTCAAGGGAGATGACCGCTTTGTGGATGGATCTTACCAGGGATGATGACAGTGTAGGGATGCTGCAGTGGTTACTCATGTTGGTTAATACCAAGTCCAAGATATTTTGACCTCTTGTGGGGTTATCAATCAACAGGTCCAAGGCATTTGCATTGACAAAATCAAGAAATCTCTTCGCATTTGTGTTTTGGCATGAGTATTTCTTCCAGTCTATGGTTGGACAGTTAAGTTTTCCCAGGATCAGGGTAAAGGGTTGAATCTTGATAGATTCGAAGAGGTCCAGATAGGTGGAGTGGGCATCTTGAGTCAAAGTTGGGGGCCTATATCTAGCTATGATTTGAATAGGGGTCTTGTCAATTGTTAACTGCACCTAGAGTGTCTACTGTGCATCATACTGTTCGACCTGCCTGGATACTATTATATATATGTATTGCATCTCCACCTCCTTTTGCTTTTCTGCCTACGGTTTGGAGTCTGAATGTATGATAGGATGAGTAACCTGGTATGGCTGGAGTGCTCTCTGCAGCTTTGAATCACGTTTCTGTGACTGCACAAATGTCAGCATCTTACAGGGTTAAGAATGCTTGCAATGAGTGCAGTTTCATGTTTAGACTCCTAGCATTTAGCAGCATGACCTTTAATTTATGTTTTGATGAAATTTTCATGTTGGTAGTTTTGACCTTATGGCATTGCCTAAAAAGGCACTACGGGGGAGGCAAGAGCGTTTCCCAGAAGGGTGAAGCCCATGCAAGACAGATGCAGGCCATTTCTGGCAAAGCAATGTGGTTTGTCAATCATGTCATCCCAGGCTGTCAGATATTGGATCCCCTTGGAATGACACGAGAAACTAAGCCAATTCTTAAAGTCAATCATTTTCTGTTTGTATAGAGGCATCATTCTGGGTGACAACAGAATGCTGCTTAAGGCTAGGAACATACCTGTCTGGGACACATATTCAGTGAGCTCGATCATGTCTCTATTCATATAGTCCAGGGAGGTGACAACATGAACTATGACAGAGTCATAACAGTACCTGTCGAGAGACTTGAATGCATGGGTAATACAGCAGATTCTGGCACATGACAAACAACTAACCATCACTTTTTCTTTATCCAGCCTGGTAAGGAGCACATTTGTGTGTCTCACAATGAAGTCTCCTTTGAGAAATATGTTGGGTTTATGTTTAAGCATTAGTGGCTGTGAGACACAAGTCTATGGTCTATGTGTGGTTTGTGGTGTGGTGGGCAGTGGAGTATGCATGTGCGTGTTAATGTTTCCATTATCAACTATGCATCACAGCTAGTCACACACACACACACACACACACACACACACACACACACACACACACAAACCCACAGTAACAAAGTAATTCAAGAGGTCACATATGCACGCATACACCAAAAAGTCACAATTATGGCCCTAAACGCAATCACAAATAACCTCCCACACACAAACACATATATATATATATGTATATATATATATATATATATATATATATATATATATATATATATATATATTTATATCTATATATATATATATATATATATATATATATGTATAATTATATATATATCTATATATAGATATATTTTTTTATTTTATTTTATTTATTTTACATTTGTTGACCGGGCTAGTCTAACTATATAATATATATATATATATATATATATATATATATATATATATATATATATATATATATATATCGGTCTATGTTAGATGATCGAATTTTCAGAAACTCAAAATTCATATGGTCAAGGCCATGTAATTGAGTTAAACTTGAACATCAAAAAACCCCCCACAGAAATCAGATTTTTTTTTAGTTTTTTTGCAGGGGGCAAGCAAATTATATATTATATATACCAACTCCAAGATCGCACTGCAGTGAGGGATAGGGTAAATTTCCACATCCTCACTGTACTGTGATCTCCATTCAAAAACTTTCAGTTTCCAAACACTTGATCATATGGTCTCGACTGTATGAATCTTGAGTTTCTGAAAACTTGATCAACTGATTGGTATACACACACACACACATATATATATATATATATATGTATATATATATATATATATATATATATATATATATATATATATATATATATATATATATATATATATATATATGTATATATAAATCTGCAGATATACACACCACACAAATACCCCCAGACACAGACTCACACACACACACACACACACACACACACACGTATAATGTATATATATATATATATATATATATATATATATATATATATATATATATATATAGATATGTATATCACACACACACACACACACACACACGCACATATATATATATATATATATATATATATATATATATATATATACATATATATATATACACACACACACACACACACACACACATATATATATATATATATATATATATATATATATATATATATATATATATATATATATATATCTCAAAATGCACGCACTCGAGGCCCTTCTCAGTGTGGAGAACATCGATGTCTGTGCTGTAACTGAAACCTGGTTCAAGGCTCCTGAGAGCACCCCGGCACTATTAGGTTTTACCTCATATCATGCGTTCGCCCCAAAACGACCACACCACAAAAGGAGGGGGTGTATCCATATTCATAAAGGATACCCACACCTCCAGGTTGGTGGCAACGCACGAAGCTTCGGAAACCATCCAGGTGCAACTAACCATAGGCAAAACTGCTCTACAAATTGTAGCATGCTACAGGCCACCCTCTCAAACTCAGGAACCCCACACAGCCTTCCTGAAGACACTGGAAGGTATAAATATATCTCCAAACACCATCATATTGGGTGACTTCAACTACCCGAATATAGACTGGGAACATTACTCAAGCCCTAACTTTCTAGCCCAATGGTTCCTGGAGTTCATAAATTCAAATGCCATGGAACAGCTAGTCACTGTTCCCACGAGAGGAGAAAATATACTGGATCTCATTGTCACAAACATGGGGACAAAATGCTCCACACGAGAGGTATGTCCCTCATTGGTGAGATCTGATCATAAACTAATCTCACTGGAAATCCATATCCCCCCACCCCAAACAAAAGACCACAGTGAAGAACTTCTCTAAAGCAAACTTCACACTACTCAAGACTGGTGTGGTATCCTTCAAGGCCCTGAGCCAGTGGAAACCACAACCCAAGCTGGAAGCCCTTACAAATGCTTTCTATGAACACCTCCAGGACTGCATGGATCAGGCAATCCCAAATAAAACCAAGACTCTTACCACAAAGGGCAAACGTCCAGTCTGGTGAACCCCAGCCATTAACAAACTTTACAATAAGAGGAGAAAGCTATTACATGATAGAACAAAATCCATAAAAGGAAGTCACCCTCATCATTATTAGTAAAAAATACGAGCACTCATAAAATCAACTAAGGCCAATTTTGAGAGAAAAATTGCCATGAATTCAAAGGACAATCATAAGGCCTTTTTCAGCTATGTTAGGAACCTGGGTGGAAACTCCCAGATATGCTCAGAATTAGTCCAAAATGATACAAAATCACTGAACCCACAGACATTGCCAACATACTGGCAGACAGGTTCAGTGCAAACTTCACTCCCCTCTCCCCCCCTAAAGGAGAGATAACTATCCCAGCCGAGTGTAGCCTCCCAGACATCTCAAATGCACAGGTGAAAGCTGCTCTCTCTAAAGCTAAAAACACAGCATCAATGGGACCGGATGGTGTCCCCGGCTGTGTGCTACACGAGCTAAATGAGGAATTAAACCCGCACATAAGGCAGCTGTTTAATCTCAGCCTTACCACAGGATACGTGCCCAAGGAGTGGCGACGGCAACTGTGGTCCCACTCCACAAAGGCGGCGCCTCTACGGACCCTGGTAAGCTTAACAAGTCTAGTCTGCAAAGCTATGGAGAGGATCATAATGGAGCTCATAAACAAAGATATAGGGGACTTGCAGACATTGGACCCGACCCAGTTTGGCTTCGTCAAGGGAAGATCATGCCTTCTGAACTTGGTCGACTTCTTCGAAACAGTCACCAAGGCCATTGATGAGGGAAAGGCAGTCCATACAGCCTACCTTGACCTTGCAAAGGCTTTTGACACAATACCCCACTCGGGTATTGTAGAAAAACTTACCAGCTTAAATGTAAACCCATATGTCACAAGATGGGTTGCAAACTGGCTTAAGGACAGAACCCACAGGGTTAGAGTTGCTGGCGCTATGTCAGACTCCAAGCCGGTCACAAGTGGTGTCCCACAGGGCTCGGTCCTTGGCCCCTATTGTTCGCATCTACTTCTCAGAAGTACAGGCCAACATGGGAGGACTTTGGCTGACAAAGTTTGCAGGCGACTGCAAACTGGGCGCCATAGTGGAAAGTGCATCGGACACGGATATCCTTCAGAAGGGACTCACGGAAACAGATAGCTGGTGCCAGAGCCATGGTCTGAAGTTAAACGCCAAAAATGTATAGTCATACCCTTCGGGAAAAACAAAGTAACCCCAAGCTACCATATAGGTGGCAATCCACTAAGCACAGAAGAGGTTATCAGGGACCTGGGGACCCAGGTTGACAGTGGCCTTTCTTTTGACACTCACGTTGCTAAAGTGGTTAGAAAGACCTTCTACATTGCCCACCTGATCATGAAGGGATTCACATCCAGATCTAGTGAGGTCATTGTTCCCTGTACTCTTCACTTATCAGACCAATGATCGAGTACAATGCCCCATTCGGGATGTATCTCACCCGACATCTGCAGCAATTGGAGAGACCCCAAAAGTTCCTCACCAAAAGGATAAAGGACTCCAAAATCTGTCATATGCTGCCAGATTGAAGAAATTCCAGCTCTATTCAGTCGCATACCGTCTGCTCAGAGGTGACATGTGCCTGACATACAAGGCCATGTCCAACCGGAATTAATGGACATGCTCCACCTCAAAAATCCAAATCCACCAAAACCACTAGAGCAAGCGACTTAAACCTTAGCACGGATATAAATAGGACGTGCTGGAGGGATAGATTTATCACTCAGAGACTCCCATGCTGTGGAATAAAATCCCGGTCCATGTGAGGCAGAGCACCTCGCTGACTCTGTTCAAGAGAAATCTTGACCTGTGGATGGGAGATCGTAGGTTTACCCCGGGAATCATCTCTGTGTCACTGCTGGACAGAGGCACAACAAACTAATGGGCACAGTATTTTTTCATATAAGGGGTGGCGTAAGCCACAAAAATTTGGGCTAGGCTTATAAATGCCTTAGGGCAGATAGCCTAGTATAAACCTATGAACCTATGAACCTATATATTATACACACATATATATTTATGTGCAGACATACATAAATACACTAACTACACACAAGAACAAATATGCATGCTGCCCTATTGGAAGTTTGAAACTTATTCTTATGAGTCCTAAGACTAACAAAATTTAAGTGTGATTTAGGAGAAGAAACAAAAAATTGCAAAAGCCACTGTCAACTGTTACACATCAAAATAATTATTTGCAGTCACCTAGCGTCTTGCGCTCTCAGTGCAGGCTGCACCTATCCTTCCTACATTGTCAAATATACTAAGTTTAAAATGACTGTAACTTGGGAAAAAGAGGCATTCTCCAAGATAAAGCAATGTTTGAAGATATTATATACTTTCCCATAATCACACTTACATATCCATACTTCTGGTAACACACTTACAGACCTTGAATTTACAGTGGGAACCACATGTGCATATGCCATGCGCACACACACATACACACACACACACACACACACGCACACACACGCACACACACACACACACACACACACACACACACACACACACACACACACATATACACGCACATGCACACACACACACTCACTTCTGTCTATCTATCTATCTATCTATCTATCTATCTATCTATCTATCTATGTATCTATCTATCTATCTAAGTATGAGAACTGAACCTAAAGACTCTGCATTTACAGTTGGAATGGCATGAGTCATGGCTGAAAGAACCACAAGCTCACACACACATACACACACACACGTGCACGCGCACACATGTCTGTCTATCTATTTATCTCTAAGTGGATCACACTTAAAAACCCTGCATTTACAATGAGAAAGGCACGAGTTATGGCGTAAATGGGTCTGCACATTCTAGCTTACACAGTAATTTACACAACCAGCCATATGCCACCTTTATACAGGTATACACTTTTGAAAAAAAAATAATGGAAATAAGATGGAATTTATTTTAGTCCATGCCATATAATACTTATATGGCTATGCCCCTACCTTCAATTAATACCAGAATGAAATAAAATAAAAAGACATTTTTATAATGTAGATGTGTCTCTGTATGTCTCCATATTTTCATTGTTTCTTTCTATTACAAATTAAACTCTTTATCCTTCACTATGATTTGTTAGACTACAAAATGCCTAGTACCAAGACGAAATGGCATCTTATCATTGCTGAGAAGCCTAGGTTTCAGGGTCAACTAGAGGTCTGCAGACGAACAGATGTGTTATAACAAAATGATAATAACCTGCTTTACTCTTTCAGTTTAATTATAGAGTGGCATTTTGCAATGAATATCATAATTTACAGTTACAGCTTTTAAGGTGATTGTATTATATTTTATGTTATAATCATAAACATTTTTTAGGTATTGAAATATGAGGCTAGTAATATAACTCACATGTAGTTTATTTCTTTCTGTGATATTTAGATGCTGCCCTTGCCTTTATCTAAGTTCATTTATTGCTGTATCTTATTTCAAAGGCCAGAGGTTGACAGTTATGTCTAAGTGCTCTCACTGCTGGTGAAGATTAATAGAGAACATGTGAGGTTCAGAATCCCGTTTACTTTATCCATCCCCTAATAATGTGCACACATATTTATTTTTCATTAGCTTCCAGTGCATTGTTATGTCAGGATGAGAGACTGACATGGTTTAGTTGCATTTCTTTCTTTCTCATGGTATCCAAGTACTCATTTATATGTTTGATTGTCCCTCTGGACAGCAACTATTACAGTTTTTTGGTTCACATTAGTAACAGTTAAAAGTAAGATGAATGTCTGGAGCTGTTGTGTCAGTGTTGTGATGACTGGCATACAGCAGAAAATAAATGCTATTCTCGCATATCATTTTTACAGCAATCAGCTATGGCTACTCCTATATGATAAGGAATTACTCTGCAAAGTGTTGTAACTACACATTATGGTCTCTGTTGACTGCCATACCATTAATGTTAGTCTTTTAGGATTAGGGTTGGGTTTGAAGTTTAGAGTTAGTGTTACACTTTTTAGGATTAGGGTATTTGTTAGAGTGAGAGAGTTAAGGCTTCAGGTTTAAGGTTAGAGTTTTAAGATTAGGATTACATCTTTAGGGTCAGATTTTGTGATTTTATGCTACCAGGTAGGCCTTTCTATTAAAACTGTTTTGAAAAATGAATTTCTGGTTTTACCCATTTACCTGATAAGCTTAACTGATTTCTTGACTTCTAAAAAAGAATATAAGCAAAATAGTTACCTCTGTTCAGTAGGAGTAACCAGTACCCAACAATCTGTAGTGGTATAAATTTGAATAAATTATGACCTCTGAGAAGGCCAGGCTTCAGGATCATATAGAGGTCTTTAGATGAACAGCTAAGTCATAACAAAATGCTAATGATCTGCTATATTGTTTCATTTTTAATTATCAGAATCTTGTCACCTTTGTTAAATATAAATACCTCCTAGCATCAGCACAAATAAACACATCACATCTTATATAAAAAATTACAAAAACAAAAAGATAAGCCAACAATGAGATAATGTGTTATCAAGAAACACACTCAATAATCTTTCCTTTCCACAATCTTCTTTTTAGAAACTTATTTATTATACTATTGATTCATACTATAGTGAGAAGATATAAAACCATTTCAATCCAGGAAATAATGTTAAAATGGAAACAAAAAAAACAATTCAATATGATTTATTTGTTGATTATAAATAGTGCTTAATTATCCTGTAAATTGAATGTAAAAATGCACCAATAATGCTTCAACTTTGTCATATCAGTATTATTACTTGACTGGGTTCTCAGATTGCTGCTTAATTGGAGCAAGTTTTTGTTTCGATCCTTTAAGACAGTATTCCATTGTTGAATGACATGCTGTAAAATTAGCTCATATTATATGAATCCATGCTACCTTCATTCTTCTGAGGAAACACAACCTACCAGGGATCACAAAACACAGAATTTGTAGTCAAATTCAACTGGTATGACTGCTCTTAGCATCCACTCAATTTTTTCTGTTGTATACCCCAACACTTCCTCACCTTTGGGCAGAACCACATCTAATGCATGTAATCAGCACCCTCCTGACGATACTGCCAACATCATGCCTCTGTGTACTAGCCCCTATTTAAAAGCTGTATCAGGGTAAAGTGCCATCTATAAAAAATGTTAGATCTAGTAATTTACACCACATGGGGCCAATCATTATTCTACTGACCCAAAAATTGAACACATTCTTCATAGGAAAATGCTACCCTGAGTAGAATTCCAAAATGTATATACTTGTTCTATCTGTAATCTGTGGTCTTCCTTTATTCTAATGTATAAGGCTTTCAATTTCAATTTACCCCTTTTGTGTTTTGCCCTTTTCATCTGCAGAAAAGTAGATATCATATCACGATCAGTTCTCAACCACTTTCGATAGACATGGTTAGAGATTTTGGATTTCAACTCTAAGGTTTGGAGCTCAGGGAATTTCTGTTTAATATCTCCTAAAAAAAGAAGCTGATGAGTACTACAGTGTTATATACCTTTAATGTAGCAAACACCTGTTGACCATCAATTCTTGTAACACACAGAATTTCCTTCTACATTAACATGGGGGTATTCTACAAAAATGAGAGTATTGACACTATTCTTTTTCTGTAACTATAGTTCTAATCAGAAATTAACTCTACCTGGATCTCAGACCTGGAATGAGGAGTCAAATGGCCACATATTTATCTTAATAGTCCTTAAAATAGTCTGCAGCACCTTACTCAATCTACCATACTCCCGGATATTCAACCACGGTTTAACCACATCTGACCCCCCCCCCCCAATCTTCCTTTAATGAGCCCTAAATGATTGTTGCCCATCAAAATATGAACAGTTTTTCTAAGTCTTCCTGCTAAAACTTTGGAAAATTGTTTAACAGCATTCTGGAATGCAACTACCACCAGCAAACGCCAAAAAACCACAATAACTCCAAACCAAATCCAGAAAGCGAGATTCCAGAACACAGCTCCGTGAAGTAAAAAGTTTATTCAATCCAAAAGTGAATAAAAGGGAAATAAAACCACCATTAACGCCTTTTTCAAAAATATCATAGAACAAACAGCGTTTTCGTCAGGTTAATCGACTTCATCAGATGACCAGTACATTTTCCACTCTCCTTTTTATAATAAAATCTAATTACTCACTTAATCAATTAATCAATTAAAAACAAATTCCTTTTCTTAACTGTTCAATGAAACTTGTTACAGGAAATTTAAATATAAGGGTAAGACATAAAAACTTTAAAAATGCATATGTATTTAGGTACAAAAATTCATACGTAAATGAATGATTGTTTCTTCCATTTTACTAGCTGCCAGGAATTAAATATTAAAAATCCTTTCATAAATAAGTTAATAATTAATTTAACATTTTTACTCTATAAAAACTCTGTTCAAAATGTTATTAATCATATTAAAAAATCATATGTATATAAAGCATGGACTCAACTCAATGTTAAAAGGAACAAATACATGAAATATGTATCCAAAAAATATGTATACATTAAAAGAACCATATATGATATAAATATGTATAGTGACATCTGGTGGTTGAATGCCCTTATTACATCTTTTTCCTATAGTTTAGCTGCTCTTAACCTAAGTAGTGGCAGTATGGATATTTTATCATTTAATCCTGGAAATTTGTCTGAATTCAAGGTCAACTGCCACCACAACTCTCTATATTCCACTCTATCTTCCCAAGGACTACCCCTGATGTCTTTTTTAACTTGTTCAATTATTAAAAATTTGTATTTGCATTCCCTACATGTTTTACTGTGTTTGTAAAGTGCATTGCTTTCTTTGCCTGTCAATATATCGTACATATGTTCGTAAATCCTTCTTTGGAGAGCTCTCTCCATCTTTCCTATATAGAAGGAATTACAAACTTCACAAACAGCTAAATATATTATACCTGTAGTCTCACAATTAAAATAATCCGGACTGTATATCCATTTGTTTCTACTCTCTATAAAAAGTCCTTCCTTATTTAAAACATGACAACACTGTCTGCATCATCCACACTTATATGTACCTTTTTTAATTTTGTTTTTATTTTTCCTATGACCATATTTAGTTTCTAAAATATTACCTAAACTTCGAGAATTCTTGTATATAACCTTCCTAGGGATGTTGTCCAAGCCATCTATGTCTGTTAAACATGTGAATCTATCCCACTGTCTAAAAAATATTTTTCTGATTCCATTATTCAACCCATTATATTCTAGGATCAGGGCCCGAGTGAAATCCTCACCCTTTTTAGATTTCTCATAACTTAAATCTGTACCACCTTCTCTTTCATCCCTTATTTCATCTGTCCCTTTACTACAATATATGGGGGCAAATCTATCTTTTCGTCCTTTCTCCACTTCTTTCCTAATTCCTTTGATAAATGACACAGGATAGCCTCTTTCTTTAAACATGTTTTCTAATAAATCACATTCATTGTTAAAATCAATATCTGAACTAGTCATCCTACTCCCTCGGACAAACTGCCCTTTAACAATGTTTTTTTTGCAGTGTTTAGGATGAGCACTTTGATAGTGCAGATAAGAATTACAGAAGGTGTCCTTCCTATGTATTTTGGTTTCAAATTTACTACCCACTTTGTACATTTCCAAATCCAAATATATCATTTTGTTTTCAGATATTTTGTGGGTAAATTTTAGAAAACATATATATTTTATAAACTCATCTAATTTATCTAACCCTGCTGTCCAAAAAATTATTATATCATCCAGGAATCTTTTGTAAAGAATCCAAGATGATTTGTATTCGGAGTCTATTATGTATTGCTCCTCCCATTTGGCCATACAAGGTTTGCATAGGAAGGGGCACACGCTGCCCCCATAGCAACACCCTTGATCTGTTGGAAAAACTCACCTTTGAAATAAATATAATTATATTTTAATACTAAGTCAATAAGCCATAAACTTGCTAGTTTATCTTTATGTGTCATTTTCTCATATTCAAATACAATTTCCTCTAGCATTTCTTTACCTTCCAAATAAGGGATGGAGGAAAATAAATCAACAACATCAATCGTGATGAATAAAATATTGTCCTGCCACTTACATTTATTAAGACATTTTAACAGGTCCCATGAATCCTTTAGTATACTTGTTTTGTTAATCCATATAGGTTTTAATTTTAAGTCAACATATTTCGCTAATGTTTGCGTCTTTGATCCTTCAGCTGACACTATTGGGCGGAGTGGGGGATCCTCCTTATTTTTATGTATTTTTGGGATCCCAAAAATCGTAGGTATCCTAGGTTTATCAACTTTTAAAAATTTATAACTTTTATGATCTATTAGTTCTTCCTGCAACATATCATAAATATCCAAATCAATCTTATTATAGGAAATATTGATCTCATTTAAAGATGCAGTTACATATCTATCCTCTTCCCATAACAGGGAATACATCTTGCTATCATACAACATATTATCCATAATAACGATACCTCCGCCTTTATCTGGTTTCATGACCCTTATGTCAGAGTTGTGTTTCATATCATATAACAATTCTCTCTCTTTTTTGGTTATATTCTCTTCCTTATTGCACCTGTTACTATGTTTCCTAATTTCCCCCTCCAAAACTTTCTCCAAATTCTTTAACTGTGGATGAAGTGGGGGGTTATAGGTACTTTTCCTTTTTAAACCATCACTAGAACCACCATGCAGGTTAGGAAGAGAAATGCTGAAATTCACTTTCCTCAGGAACAATTTTATATCAAGTATACTTTTAGTGACATCACCTTTACAATAAGGAATAAATTTTAAACCTTTGGAAAGTAAAGTAAAGTGTTCTTTTTTAATTATAACCTTACTAAAATTGTAAATAGAAAAATTGTCCCATGTATAACATTGTCTTTCAGCTACTATCAGTTCCTCACTGCCATTAACATTATCAGGAACAGGGTGGGTTGGGAGGGTATTTAATATCTCCCCCTCCCCCTTCTCCCTCCATTCCTCTGAAAATTTGTGTATTGTGGGGCCTGCCTGTTCAGTAGCCTTTCAGACCTCCTTAAAGGGGGAAAGGCTTGATCATATTCCCTATCATACTCAGGATATAATTCATCCCTATTGTCCGGTGCCTCCGAGTTAGGCTCCATATCAGGGTTATCCATTCTATCCTTATAATGATTATTGTGACTATTTTGGTAACTAAAACCTCGATTTTTCTGTTTAATAATTTCTGTTTAATATCTCCTAAAAAAAGAAGCTGACAAGTACTACAGTGTTATATACCTTTAATGTAGCAAACACCTGTTGGCCATCAATTCTTGTAACACACAGAATTTCCTTCTACATTAACATGGGGGTATTCTACAAAAATGAGAGTATTGGTACTATTCTTTTTCTGTAACTATAGTTTTAATCAGAAATTAACTCTACCTGGGTCTCAGACCTGGAATGAGGAGTTAAATGGCCAAATATTTATCTTAATAGTCCTTAAAATAGTCTGCAGCACCTTACTCAATCTACCATACTCCCAGATATTCAACCACAGTTTAACCACATCTGACCCACCCCCTATCTTCCTTTAATGAGCCCTAAATGATTGTTGCCCATCAAAATATGAAAAGTTTTTCTAAATCTTCTTGCTAAAACATTGGCAAATTGTTTAACAGCATTCTGGAATGGAGAAATGGGTCTCTAATTCTCAGGACTATATGTATCCTTATTAGGCTTAGGGATCATTACAAGCTTAGCTTGCATTATATCAGCTGGGAAGCTCTGATCCCCAGACACCTGCAGATACACCTTTAATAAAATGGATCTGAAGTATTTCTTAAATGTTTTTTAAAAATTTATAGTAATTCCATCAAATCCCAGCCACTAAGGAATCATTGGCACTTTTTACTTCTTGTATTTTACAGCCTAATCTAGTACAGTGACGTTGCCTGGTGCAAGCTTCAACAGTTTTGGCCATGATTCCTCCCACACCAAGCATTTCAAAGCTCTCCTCCTGAACTCCAACAGTTTGTACATATACATTTGCTCGGACTTCAGCTATCCTCTCATTTCCCAGGACCACCTCACCTACATTATCTTTGAGGACAGAAACAAAAAAATTCTTCCATTCTCTCCTTACATTTTCTTGCTAAGATGTTAGGATAAGTCATATCTGTGGCCCACTGAAACAGTTTGATGCTTTCTCACCTATCAGAAATATGTTGGTATTGAGTTTGCCTGTAATCCCTCTTTGTTTGTTTAACCTCCTCCTCAAACATTTTGCTTATCAAGTTTTTCCCTTTGAATTGCTGTTCTAACTGTTGTATCCTTTTTCACCAGTCTGCCTAATTGTTTGTCTCCATCTCTATCAATTTCCAAAAGTCTTTTCTGCATTCCGTCTTAAATTCTATCCATCCTGTAAGGACCTTTTCTTCCTCCTCTGAGATATTGATCCAACATATGCTCAGTTGTTGTTCTAGGAAGAGTAAGTTATTTTTACTACATAGCATAACTGGATCAAGGCTCCATTGCTTACTAGGACTGTACCTGCATTTACCCCTGATTAAAAGAGAAACCAAGGAGTGGTCTGTTAATGTCCCTATACTAATTGCAGATTCCTGAATGTATATACGGTGTATTAATCAATCAGAAATCAATTGGGCTGCCCAGTTCCTTAGTACAGTCCTGTTCTTTACTCTCCAGACATACAGCAGATGAAGTTCTTACATTGAATATCTCAGTTCTTTTTCCATGTTAGGTAGTCTTACCCTGCCTGTTGGTATCATGTCCAGGTCATGATAAAACATTACATTAAAGTCATTCATTTTAATTTCTCCAAGTCTTTTAGGTTTCTAATGCCATGATGGGAAAGGACCCTAATTTCTAAGTCATAGTATAATTAAAGTTCATGAAGTTAGTATTGTTTCAGTCTTTGTTGTTGGCGAAAAGAGCTATTCACAGTGCCCACAATGTTGCTCTTTACAGCACCTACAATGAGCTGAGAACTGATTCCTTCTGCAAGTCATGTGGAATTACATGTATTGGTAGCATTCTGTAAACATGACTGTAGATTCTATTTTATTAGACCCATTGCTCCTACTACTATTGGAACTGTTTGAGTAGCTTTCTTTGACATTGCTTTTGTTTCTGCATGTAGATTCAGATATTTTAAGACTTTGGGTCACTCTGTTCATAAGATACTGTACTTGCTAGGTGTAACAATTTCATTGATCAATGAAACTTTTGTCTTTTTTGGTGGACTACTGTATCTGGTTTTCTCACATCTAATTTTTGAACTGCTAGTAATGGTTGATCCCATGTGATGCATGTTTCATCATTCTCTATAATGCTTTGTGGTTCATGTTTCCAGTGCTTCTCAGCTACTCCTATATTATAACGTTTGCACAATCCTCAGTGTAACAGTCTTGCCAAATTATTGTGTCATTCAGTGTATAGGCCCTCTGCCATAAGTGTATCATACCCAGCAAGATGGCGCGTGGCTGTTTCCAATTCATATTTTACAGAACCAACATTTGTCTGTTTCTCCCCCCGTCTTCAATGAACTTTGTAAACCAACATATACATGTTCCATCATCCTGGACTGCCATTATTGATTTATCTTTTGGTTTCACCTTACCTCTTCTTATATATTCCTGCTTCAAATCTTTGTCGACATGAGGTCGTTTCCAGAGATCTCAATACCTGTCATTATACTTATGGCTTTTTCACATTTCTTTCATTCTAATATGATCCTTCTCCTTATATTCTTTCTTTTGTTTTTTTGGCACATTCAGTGTTTGATTAATTATAGTTTGATTTCCATTCCTACTTGACAGCAGAATGTTGCTGCTAAACTAAGCAGAAAAATGATCTTAGACTTCTTTTTTTCACATTTTAAAATATTCACTATGTTTGGATCTGATAAGGTTATCAGGTATATATACAGTCCCACAACTGCAGATCTATACATTGAATCAATTTCAAGAAGGCCCATACTTCAGAACAAGAAATACATAATCTTGCTATACACTGATTTTTTATATCATTTGATAAGCATGAAGCATTTTTCTTGTTTTCCTGTCCAAATGATCTAATACCTTTTGTGGTTAGTCGGTCACACAAAAACTGTAAGCTAGAATGGGAAGAGCAATTTGGATTTAGTTTGAATTTTATTCCTAGATATCAAACCTGTTTTTGACATTAGTCATAGTCTTCTGAGGTATTCCTTAGTGAGTTTTATTTGTATTTGTTTATGTTTTATTGCCATTCCTTCATCAATTCCAAAATATTTATACAGTCCCCCTGATCACTTCCTTTATATCACATTCCTGTCCCAGATTGATATTTTCTTAGTACTGCTACTTTCCTGGTTTAAACTTTTGCTTTTGCATATTTATCAAGACCAAATGACATTTTTACATCATCTGAGAAAGTTTTAATCACTTATTTTTCAACTCCACATCTGATGAACTATACAATTTTAAATTATCCACAAAAAGTAGAGAAGTCTTTAAGCAAGGCTTTTTTCTCACAGCCAAATTGTAACCATGACCTAATTTGTTACGCAAACAACTTAATGGATTAGATTAGGGGCAAGACAAAACAACAACAGTGGCAAAGAGTCATTCTGAAATATCCCTCTGATTTTTTTTCTCTAGAATAGTAATTTGCTCTTTGTCATGGTTTAAATGCAAAAGTGGTTTGCCACTGTTTCATGGTCACTGCTATGTAACTGATCAATGTAGGATGTAACTTATGCATTTTTAACACACCTTTGTCCATGAATGTGGGATTCTGTAAAATGCTTTTTTGTGATCTATCAATGCCATACTTAGATTCTTCCCCTTTTAAAATTTTTCTGTTATGACTTTATTAAGCAACAAATGATCTTCTCTTCCACATGACTTTTTTCTTACACTTTTGTTCTATTACCATGATTGATTTTTTTTCTAAATCACTATTAACTCTGCATCAATTTCAGTATATAGTTTGTGCATCAACAGAAGGCAAGTTATTGGTCTATAATTTTCAGGATAGCTTACAGGATCACTCTTACGTAGAAGTATAATTGTTCCTGTTGTTAACTAGGTTTGTGTCTATTCAGGGTGTACATATAAATAATTCTTACTCAGGACTAAATCTTTGTGGAAAGATGTTAATACCTTTAGCAAGAAGATATTGCATCAGGGCATAAGGTTTTCCAGTTAGGACCTTCTCTTTTTATAGGTTCATAGGTAGGCACTAGGCTATTGGCCAAAGGGCCTATGTAAGCCTAGCCAACAAGGTTCCCTGGCTTACGCCACACAAGAAAGTTATTTTCCTGTGCCACTGTAGAGCAAAGACAGTGTTTCTCCATCTGTTACTTCATCCCATTTCATATCCTGTACATTTGAACTCCTTACTGTTTCTCTTAGTCTTCTAGCCATTCAACATCTGTGCTTTGTCCCACAGTGTTTTCATAAATATTTCTCCAAAATGTGATTATTTCTTCATTTTTGGTGGTGCTTCTGTTCCTTTTGCTTTGTTTTCTAGTTCTCCATAAAACTTTTTTGGATCATCAACGACTTACTTATTTTGCACTTTTCCTATATGTTTATCTGCATATCTTCTATGTTGTCCTGCCTATGCTGATATCTTTAGTTTATTATTTGCAGTAGTGTATGATAGATCCTGGTCTATTCTGATACCATGCTTTGCTTTTACAACATCTATCTTTCTAAGTATTCCTGTTTATCTGTTCCTTCTTCTATATTCTTCCAACAGTGATACTCCTTGTCTTTTCTCTGCTTGATGCTTCCATGATGGCATTTGTTTTTTCCTTCCTTTCCTTTATTGCTCTGTGTTTTTGTGGTAAGACTTTATCATGTTAATAATTTAGCTACACGGTAATATATTCAATTTATTTCTGTTATACCACATGAATTTCTGTTAATAGCCTTTATTATTGTGTCATATTTTTATCAGTCTTTTAACATTTTGTGTCTTCTTTACATTCTGTAATCTATTTATTTTATGGATCTTAATGCCCTTACCCATCTTTATTAAATCAAGTAAGTTTTCCCTTAGATAATTTTCTTCTAAACTAGCAGCACATTCTTTGCTCTCTGTTTCCTGTGGACATTCTACAGAAAGTTCCAGAACATTTTCCTGTGACATATCATCGTTAGTTGTATCCAGCATCATCTACGTATGGGACTTCACTGACTCATTAGTCTACAACATTGCTTACTTCAGAGTTGTCACTGTTTCCTGTTGCTTCCCCCACTGTACAACTCCAGATTTTGTACTAGTTTCCTGAGGGCTCCAGAGCATCATCATGTGGAAAGTCATCAGATGTCTCCAGTTCTACCTGTTTTTTCTTAGGTTTGGGGACTCATTCGTCTATCATGCAGTGACATTACCTGTGTTGGATTTTCTACACTAAATCTTTCACTTTGTAAGTAATCTATAACTTCATTTTCTGTTTCTTTAACTTCTCTGTTACTAATCCTCTTTTCTACTTCCCATTTGTTTTCTTATTTTTTGTACTGTGAATTTTACCATATCCACATGTCTTTGCCTGTATTGCTCTTCAAATATCTTTGGTGCTGCTTTTTTTGTATTGATTTTTTTTCTCTTTTGCATAAATATTGCACTATATCAAATCTTTTTTTCTTTCCCCATGTCCTTATTTCTTCTACAAATGTCTCCTACTACACCTTTTTCTTCTTAATTTGGGGACTCATTCCATCATGCTGTAGTATTACCTATGCAGGATTTTCTACACTAAATTTATTAAGTGTAATAAAGTGGTATTAAATCTAGCTTTTACCACTATTAGAAGTAGCTGATGCCTTGAGTGATACGATGCTATTATTTAGAAGTTTCTCAAGGAAGATGGGTCATTCTCATTTGGGCCAAACATATTCCTTAATGTAATTCCTCCCTTGAGCCTGTATCTGTATCACTAACCATCTCCCCTAGTCATTTTCAACCATCTTCTGAACAGCCTACATTATATTTTGCTGAATCTATATACCAAGGTGAATATTTAATATGGCACACAGTGATGGAAACTGTAGATCCATTTAAGGACCTTGGTTTGTGGTTAAATCCAACTTTGAGTTTTTCTAATCATATCAACCAATTGATTAAAGATAGTTATAGAACTATAGCTTGTATAAAAATATTTTTAAAGTCTAGGAAATTATAAATGATGAAGCCATTGTTTGTTAGTTACATTGGGCCCAGACTTGATTATGGAATAACAATAAGAAAACCACATAAGAAAAATAAGCATGAGTAAACTGGAAAGAGTACAGCAGAAATATACCAAGGGCATCCATAGATGTGGAAATTTAAGCTATCGTGAAAGACTAAAATATCTAATCTTATACAGTGTCACATATAAATATTTAAGAGGAGACCTTATTTAGGTATATAGGGCATTTAGACAACAACTATCTCTGAGAATGCTTGGGGTTATCGAAAAGTAGTAAAGAATCAGACAATCAATGTAGAAGATTCTTTAGCAATGAGAAGTGTACTAATTGGCTCTCTGACAGCACCTGATGTATGGAACACACTACCAAATTACATTAAAGCAAGCATTAGTTTAGATATTTTTAAGAACAACCTTGAAACATATTTCAACTTTCCCGGTAAACAAACGTTAAATAAATAAATAAATAAATAAAATATTATGGGAAAAACTGTTTTGGCATATTGGCAAGCTTAAAGGGCATTAATACCCATGCTTGAAATATTTGTATGTATCTAACCCTTGACTTTGCAGATCATGAACTTGTTAATAGTTTGTCCCTCTTTCCACTTAAGAAAAAAAAAATGTATTATTTTTTTTTTACTGTGGTAAGATTTATTAGGCAGCTCTTATTCTTAATTTAGTCAGTATGGCATTCACCTTTGTCCATCTTGAAATACTTTTAACATTTCATAATGCACATTGTATACCTGGACATCTCTGTTGTGCAAGAACATTTTGGTCAACATTGTCATTTTTGGGGCTCAGACTTTCCATGTTGGCTGCACATTCATTAACAGTTTAACTTCAACTCTCCCAGTTTGAAAAAAGAAACTGAAAGTCAAGGGCCAGGAACTCTGTCACTTTTAGTAAATTTAGTTACTGGCTAGTAAATACACTGACTGAATGCCAGCAAAGAAGAAAGTAATAGAGCCTGAAAGAAAATCAGCTAGAAAATGTGAAGATAAAGCACTGACTGGGAAGAATCCTCCAGCTGTTCAACAAAGATCTGTTCAAGGTCCTGCTTTAGTACAAGACATGGTTTCTAGTAATACAGAGGAAAAATAAGTCAAATGTGCTCAGAGATGATTGAAATAAATGAAACACTGAATAAGTACACCAACTCAAATAACAATAGCCTGGAACAATGGAAGACACTTTAAACAGATCTTCAGATGATCTGAAACAACTTAAAGACCAGAGGTCAGCATGAAGAAAAGGCTGGTTGAGTATGACAATCCTTTCTTTAAGAAGAGTTGTTTCAAACATGGTAGACTAAAAGAACAGAGGAAGTAGGGAAAATTGGAAATGTTCTGCTGTACCAGAGAAAAAAGAATGGAACAGACTGTATTAACTTTGTAAAGGCACAAATAAGCAACTGGGCTAGTATTCCAAAGAAGGAAATGTTAATTGAAAGAGCACACCATGTGCATGTTCCAAATCTGACCATGAGAAAGCACCCAAGTTCTATAGTAGTAAAGATGCAGACCTACCAGCATAAAGAGTTGATCATGACAAAACTATGGCAAAAGGGCAAAGTATTAAAAGTTGGAGACAGCAAAATGCTTGTGTAAAATGGCTATTCACTCTGCACCAGATAGAAGAAAAACACATTTATTCTGGCAATCAGTGAATGTTGAGAGGCAGGCATGATATTCAATCTATTGTATCCAGCTGTCTTCAGAGTATTTTTTTCTGGAGAATCAAAGTAATTTTCTGATGCCGAATAGGCTAAGGAGGACACACAAAAGTTTATCCAAGAAAAAGTGAGTCATCAAGCAGAAGGGGAATCTGCGTTCCATTCTTTTGACAATAAAGCTCATAGAGAGACTTTGCCAGCTAAATCTTTTCCAATATTCCCATGGAAAATGCTTGAGAGACTGAGAAAAGCTCAGGATTTGACAGGAAGACTTGATAATACCTTGAACTTAAACTGGGATCTGGAGTTGGAAGATGGAGATGAAAAAGAAGAAGGTCAGCAAAACAGAAATTAGAGAATAAATGTGAGACAGTTAATCACGTTAGTGGAATATGGCTGTAGAAGAAAAAGTGGAAAGAGTGAACTGCTGTTGACTTTGTTAAACATGGGGGAAACTGCAAGGCATTTGCCTTACTTCATGTCATTAATATTTAGAAGGGCAATGATGGGAGAGAAAGATAAAGGAAAAGGTAAGGAAAACAATTTCTGTTTGTAACAGTATTTCTATGAAACTTTTCACCACACAAATTGCATGTTTCATAGCAAAGCATTTTTATTTGTTATTCTATGCGATAAAATACTAAAACAAGCAGATGCCTTTTTTCTCTTTCTTTCTTAGTATTAGTAGATGTAGGCTTTGCAATGCAAAAAAAAGGAAATGGCTAGACAAAAACAAGTTAATATGATGTAATCTTGGGTTGTTGAGGTGGGGGTAGAATGGAAAAGTACACAGATCATAATATGTGTAGAGCTGATATGTTTTTTCTTACTTTTAAGTAGAAGAATGTCTGGATTAAGACATTTGGCTTAACCTAATCACAAGTTTTAAGCAGAAACAAATAAATAAGAGAACACTGAATATAATGAAATGTTTTCCTTTAGCAATCAATGTTTCAACTTGTCTTTAGAAGCATGCAGCTGAGGACTATTTTTTTTCTTAAGCTTTCATGGAGACAAGCTAATAATACAGCAACAAAAAGCCAGAACACTGGTTTCTTCAAGGTCAAAAGTTAATGTTTTCTGAAAGCATGCCCATTTGTTTAAAAATAAAAAAAAGAACAGACACACATTAGTGTAAACAGAAGCCCAAGAAATAACGAGTCTTAGCACGGATAACCACACTTTTAGGTTAATTAAGGCCTCTGTTTATAACTGTCTGTTTGGGGAAATTGTTCCTATTATGAGGGTTAGACTTCATTATTTGAAGAATTGCATAGTTTTGTGCATTTTTATTAAGCTGAGCAGTTCTGGGGGTGTTCTGGGGATGTGTTCTTTTTTTTTGTTTGTTTGTTTGAGGGTTTTCATTAAAACAAAAAGTCTTGTAAAATGTAACATAGGTTCTTATGTTGATGATAAGAACAAGAAAACAATGTATAAAGGATTAACCTGCCAAACATTAGTGGGTGAATGTATCACAAAACCTAGAAATATACATTCAAAAAACTGTCATATATAACATTTGGGAATAATGACTTCTTATCATAATGGTGACACTTTCTATATTATCTTGGAGTGTGAATGATCTCACAGGTACAGACAAAAAGGAACGAAAATTTAATTATATTAAGAAATGCAAAGTGCAGACAACAATGCTACACGGTACACATTTGGAAAGAACTGAACATGTGGATTTGATAAAGAAAGAATTTCAGGACTGATATTCAGGAAAATATCAGGGACACAGGAAAAGAGGAATAGTTATATTAATTGCTAGATGAGTTCCAATAGTGACAGAAGATGAGGAAAATATAATATTTGCAGATTTGTTGTAGTAAGGAGCTACTGGCAAAAGATGAGGATCATGCTGGCATGTATTTATATTCCACATAAAACTGCTTGCTATTTGAAGTACCTAAAGACAGTAAATGCCCACCAGATCCATACAGGCCCATTTCAATTTTAAACTATGATTATAACATGTTCATGACTATAATGGTTAAAAGAATGGCAAAGGTGTTGCCAATATTGATAGATATGGATCTATGTGGTTTTGTGAATGGGTGGCAAACATTTGGCAATATTAATCAAATAAACAGAACAATGATGATCCAAAGGAAAGCAGAATTCAAGAAAATGCTGCTATTGTTGGTGAATCTTGATGCAGAGAAAGCATTTGACAGAGCAAGCTGGGATTTTATGAGCAAGGCAATAGAAGCACTTGCATTTCCTGATATTTATTTTGAGGATATAAGTGGGTCTGTAGAAAAAAACAAAGTGGGAGGGTTCTTCTCTGATGAGTAATATATGAACAGCAGAAACATGCAGGGATGTCTTTTATTTTCATTTGATAATGTGTTATATTTAGAACATTTGGAAGTAATGAAACTTGCCTTGTTGCTGGTCCTGTTGTGATGTGGGGTTTCTCGAGAGGGAAAGAGCCTTCTGAAACAGTTGATGCCTCCTGTTCAGTGGTCTTGGGTCTGATCTGCACTGTCAGCTCCATGGTGCTCTGGTTTGGATACCTGATTTCATCTTACTAGAGCCCTTAAATTTGTTGAAATAAAGACCAGTACTCTTGTTTTCTTAATCAATGGAAGATCCTTTATTCAGCAGATGAGCGCTGCTTAGTTGACTGAGTACAAATAGCAATGGTCAGGACTTTTATTAGGAATTTTGTGGGTGGATAACAGGATGGATGCCTCCCATTACATCTTAAGGGGCATGTGGGGGGGGGTGTTCAGCTTAATTAGGTCGTTATGTTTTCATGGTGGGCATCACCCTGTGTGTTTGGGGGTTGGTGTTTATCAACCGTTCCCAATTGTTAGTCAAAATATTATTAACCATGTGTATCCACATAAAAATACATCTTAAGTTTCTGTTCTACCCTTTATGGAATGTCATTTTCAATGTAAGCAACTTTATTGCCATTATTACAGCTACATAGTTGCTTTTTCATTCAATTGTCAAGCAATTTTCTTAAATATTTAAATGGGTTGTTTGATTATTGACTCCCTAAATATAAATACATTTTTCTTTTGTGGTTTTTGAATGCTTCCTGGGGTCAATTAAGTTTTGACATGCTTTTGCTTTATCTTCCCATATATATATATATATATATATATATATATATATATATATATATATATATATATATATATATATATATATATATATATATACATGAGCTTTGATGTTTGATCCAGGATATGTCTATAACAGGACTAGTAAATACACTGACTTGGATAGATCATTAGTTTTTTTTATAATATTATAGTGGCAGGCACTAGGGTCATCAATATTTCCCATGGCAAGCATCCTCATGGGAGCCATTTTAAAGCAAAATTTCTGCTGGTAAGACCAAATGTGGAGTACCAAATGGCCAAGCAAAAACAAAAAAATAGATGGCCCCATATAGCACAAGATTAATTCCACACTTACGAACTGTATAAACTCATTAAGGCTGATACCCCCAGCTCACCCACCAAGAGGTTTTTAAAACAATTCACAACATAAGTTATGATTAATAAAATTAAGTTTAATAAGCTTTTAGTTACTCTGATAAAATGAACCCTCCACCTCCCCCAAGATATATTAATTATAATAAAATGAGGCAAAAGTTAATTTTAAACGCAAAATCCAGCAGCAGACACAAAAAACAGCTCTTGGAAAAACTGTAAATAATACGGAAATGCAAATTCAAGGGAAATGAATAACCAATACAAGTAATATTTTTATATATTTATTAGCCCTTTGCATTGTTAGCCCTTTCCATTATAGCTTTGGATTATTCTTGCCACACACTGGACACTGATAGGACTCAGGGTGGGCCCTGACTTTTATATTTAGAACCTTTGGCAAAGAAAATAAGTGACTCAGAAATTTGAGAATATAATTAGCATGGTATTCAGGAAATTTGGCTTTATTTGCAGATGATATTATTTTGCACCTGATGGAACTAGAAAAGGACATAGCAGTGTTGTGGAACATTCTGAGACAGTTCTATTTAATGAAGATAAAACAAAGTCTATAGCTGTAAACTATGTATTCATGGGTTCCCTTCAGATGATTGAAGTTTTAAAACTTTGAATTTCATATGGCTGAGACCATATGATCGAAGTTTTAAAACTTTGAACGTTCTGAATGGAGATTTTCATAGAGCGCAGAAAGGGAAGTTTTCCCTTTTCCTCGCTGTAGTACGATCTCGGAGTTGGTATATTTAAATAGCAGGGATGTGGGGGTGAAAAAACATCCAGGAAAATGTTTTTGTTTTATTTTTGTTTTTCTTTCAGGTGTTCAAAGTTTTGAAACTTTAGTCATATGGTCTCGGCCATATGAAATTCAAAGTTTTAAAACTTCAATCATGTGAAGTAGATCCATATTCATACATGGATTGGTTCAGCAATACCATATTTATGCGGACATAATGGGGTGGCACATTGACACAGCGGATAGCACTGTCACATCACAGCAAGAGGTTCCCTGGTTCAATTATGACAATTAGACATGCAGTAAATGGATTGGGCACTCTAAACTGACAATAAATGTGAGTGTGCATGTGAGTGTGTGGCTTGGAAGAACTACCGCAGAAGGGATAGCCACCCGGCAGTGTAAACCTTGGCTTTAGATGATTGTCAGTGCTGAAGTGACTCCCTGACCCCATATGCAAAAATGAAAAAAAAAGGGGTTCTGGATGGATGGATGATAAATTAAATATTTAGTTGTATGGGTTAAAAAGGATTCTGTTATGGCAGTGAAATGTATATATGGGAAGAGACTAAACAAACAATAATACAAAAACTGAGAAACTGGAGCTCTTGCCTATGGATATGGATAACAAGATGCAAGAAATAAAAATGTTTTTAGTCCCTTTAGTTTTATAAACAGGTCAGACATATTTTTATCAACAAGATGACAAGTTGTGGATAGTAATTAATAAACAGTTTGAAGGATTTTATCTGAGAGGGGTAGAGGGTAAGAGTCAAGTGGGGTAAGTTGATACTTCCAATAGAACAAGGAGGTTTAGGATTACCTGATTTGAATGGCTATTTTACAGCTTCACGGTTAAGGGTCTTACACATAAAACAAGTGAAAAGCTACAATTCAAAGTGGAAAGGGATGATGATGAAGCAGGGAGATAATTCAAGAAATAAAGAAATAGTGGGATTTTTGATGCAGATCCTTATGGGGAATAACAGCACTCATACAGAATATTATATTCATAAAGTAGCTGAAAGTATTATAAGAAATAAGGCAACAAGGGATTGGAGAAAGGAGATTCTGCCGATAGGGATGACTTCAATTGGAGGTGCAAATAATAGACAAGAAGGGGCTAGAATTTACAGGAAGAAATTGACAGGGGGACCAACACATTGGGAATATATAATTAGATAGGAAAATTTAATAGAATGGCTATTATTATTAAGAGGCCAAGAAGACATTTGCACTGCAAGCTACAGATTGCCTTCCCTATCAGGGTTTGATATCATAGTATAGGCAATGAGAAAGGGATATGGGAATCCTAAATGAAAGAACAGAACTGGTTACGTTTTTAGTTGAAGTTAGAACAGAAGCTGCATTTTAAAAAGGGATAATTAGTGAGGCATACAAAATATTGCATGATAACTATAGGAGTCAATCAGTGTAGGTCAGAAAAGATTGGGAATATAGAGTAGACAAGCAATTAACAATGAAACAATGGGAGGACATCTGTATGGCTCTCAAATATGCAACACAATCTAGAAGATTTAGGATTTCTGTCTGGAAGTGTTAGCATAGGTACTTTTATACCCCTAGTACATTCCAATGAATTTTTCTTCAGGTAGATGGCAAACATTGGAGGTGTAATGGGGAAGAAAGAGGTAACTGGAAGCATATGTTCTCGAAGTGTAATAAGTTGTCACACTTTAAAAGGTCCCTACAAAGTATTCTGTCAGGATTACTGCATGAGCAAATAAAAGTATCTATGGAAATCATTTTTTGAGCTGGGATATAAGATCTGAATTGCCTAGACATAGATAGACCTTGTTAAGTCTAATTCTGATGGCTACCAAAAAAGCAATTACTAGAAAATGGAAATCAAAGTCCAGACTGACCATACTTCAAGTGGTGTGTATTGTAGCAGAGATAAAAGTAGAGGAAGTAAGATCTTTATAAAAAGAGAAGAAGTAAATTACATAGAAAAAAATAGAAATTGTGAGAACAATACATGCAGAAAAATGTTTTCAAGGAGGAATGAGGTTTAAGAGATTCATTCATATCCCATTACCCTGTACAGCATGCTTTAGCACCATCTTTGAGGGGAAAAATAATAATTTTATAACCACACAGCCCTCTTGGACAACTTGGAGTCCTCTATGCCGGATAAAATAGAAAGATTATCTACTTACATACTGATAGTATCGGCAGCACCTTATTCTGAACTGCTTAACTGCCATCTCATTTATTCTATCAGCATTGACTTACAAGCCTTACATAGGTTCATAGGTTCATAGGGAGGTACTAGGCTATTGGCCCTAGGGCCTATATAGACCTAGCCAAAAAGGTACCCTGACTTTCGCCACCCAAAAAAATTATATATTGTGCATGCAGATTGGTATTCATTATGCCAGGAAGTTGCATGCAAATTATGGGTGAAAAAAGGAAGGTGGGTAAAAAAAAAAAAACAAGCACTAACATGGGTCCAGAAAGGGTGAAAGTTTGGGCAGTTGGTAATGTCATTATTTGGCATTTTAATAGTCCTGATGTGGGGGTTGTGTAGCTCAACATGACCTTCCAAATGTCCAGCATATAATATATACAGAAGTTACAACAATATAATGCTAAAATTGAGTTCCGTATAGGTTGCATGTAATAGCGACTGCCTACCCTGTAGAAAAAATGGAAATGTTTCAAGAGTTTTCAGTTTTCACTTCAAACCTTGAATTCATATCAGAACACTGGTAATCAGGGATCAGGGGGAGAAAATTCTATATACTAGCGGATCAATTACATTTTCAAGAAATGTTTCCAACATGAAGAAAAATCTAAAATGTCCATATGGAAAAAAAAATCTTCACATATCCTCACAACTGTAACTAAAATCCTAGGGACTCTTCATGGATAACAAGTAATCCTTGGAAGAGGATTAATAAATAAACAAGACTGCAGCAGAAACAGGAAATGGAAAATTATATCCTACCAAGTTGTTAAATCAACACCTTCAGTGTATACAAATGCTAAAGTGTATTACATCATATTATCTTAAAATAGAAGGAAAGAGATTTATTTTTGTTTGACATTTAAGATTTTTTTTTTCTGAAATGCAATTTAAATATATTAGCAGTAATTTCCAGTCCATTTATCTTACAGGGTGACATAATGGTTAAACTTGGCTAATAGTAAGTCCTAGGAAACCTTTTAGAGATAAATGTAAAACAAATGATCACTGGCAAAATTATCCTCAGGCCTTTTGAAATGGTGTTTGCCTGAAGTCTTCCAGGAAAACAACAATGTTTTCTGTGGCTTCTGTGGCTTTCACTACAGTAAACTATCATGTAAGACTGATAGAAATTCATACAAAGAAGGAGGGGCTAAACTGTCAGTAAATGAACATGAATATAGTTCATGAAGAAAGCACAACCCATTCACTTATGACAGGTCATAAGGAGATCTTTGGATTCACCCATCTACCTATACCTGCTATATGGAGGGGTGCTATAGCAGGATGATTACTAAAATGTGCTGAGAGTGAAAACATATGTGAAAATACAATTACTGTTTTGTGGATATTGGGTGAGTTTATACTTCTTAACTATGCATATTTATCTAGAAAATATATTTTCTGAAATAAGATGCTCTGCATGGTACACAGTCATCTGCAGCACACCATCTCAAGGTAAAACACTGATATGGAAAGCACTATGGCTGGTCTTCCACAACATGTTTCTACACTCCACAGTCACCTGCTGGTTAAGGGATCCTTATCATAACGTAAGAAAAAAATAAAAAAAACATTAGCTTGTGGAGGCATAGAAGCCTGTTGCAGTTATTAAATATTCAGTGCACGCACTAGAAAAAGGAGAATCGTTACAAGAAGACAAATATAGGGCTACTATTCTCCACCCTCATTCACTGATTTCCAAATCAAACAGATGACAACTGAAATAAAAGGGAAGCATCCTCTTCTAAATGAATATGGTCATATTTTTAGTTTAACAGAAATTATTGGTACAGCCCAATATATATCCAAACCAAATGGTAAAAAGGTCACACAGATAAACTATTCAGTAATAACTACAAAAAGACAGCCAGTGAAGCTAGAATCTTGATGGTGTAATACATTTAATCTCCTGTTGTTGAAGCCCATGTGATACATGCAAATGACCCCTTAGGGACATACCACTATTTCTGCTACATGGCTTCTGAATGCCCTTTTAAGCCTTTGTAAGTGCATTCAGGCAATAAAGCCAAACCCCACTAGCAGTAGGCATACATATTTTAACCTTTTTTTGAGCTTGGCAGTCCAGTATAAGTGGATTGTTTGGCTATACTTTAGAAACATATAGCATAGACTTATTACCATAAACATTATGGTGCCTGCAAAATATCCGAAGTAGCATCCCACCTAAAGTTTAAAATGGTTGCACAGATAAATCATTGAATAAAAATTGCAAGAAATGCACAGCCGAGTTATAGTCTTAACCATGAAATACTTTAAACCCCCTGTAATGGAGGACAATGAGATAATTGCAAATGATTCCTTAAGGACATTTCAGTGTTTCAGCTACATGACTTGAATACCAATGACTTTTTTACGTTTTATGTTTTAACCTCTATGTTTATGATATAAGTAAAAAACAGAATTAATGTAACTGAAACACTGGTATGTCCTTAAGGAATTAATTTCATATATCCTAGCTTGCCCCTGGGGCAGTCACTCACTTCACTTTGCCCTAGTTACAGTACTGTTACTGCCTGTCTACAGAATGCCATAATGGGTCAGATCATTAGACTGGATTTCTTTCTTCTTTTCTTCATTTACATGTGATAACCATGAATGTCCAGCTAGGAGGGCCTGTTTTCACTGGAATCATAAGAACACAATTCCAGGACAATAAACAACAGCAAGAAAAGACCTTATATATCTCTGTTGAAACCTACTCAGACAGTCCTGCTGTAAGGCTGCTCATGTCGCTTAGCGCCTGCTGTCTGCCCTTGGGTGCCCCCCATCTAAAAGCATTACAACAAGGAAATTCCTCCTTTTTGGAAGGCTACCTCCGCCCAGGAAATGTGCTGCACAACTCCCAGAGCATTCTCTCACTCCCAAACCTAAAACTAACTAAAACAAATGGACTGCAGCGTGTATGTTGAAATATTCATATTTTATCTCTGCTTAAGCGTTCAAACCTGTCTTTTACTTGCAGCATGCACAGCAGCAGCCTGCTGCAGCCCGTAATCTCCCCCCTGCCTCTCTGTCTCCCAGCATTTACTTTTTCCCTCTCTCTATCCACTCCTCGCAGAGCAGCATTACTCCCTTTTTGACTATTATTCCCTATACCTAAATTCCCTATCCAGTAACATCCCTCGCTATAGCATTTTGTATAATTGTAAGCCTTGCTACAGCATTTTATATAATTTTACTCTTTTCATAACTTATCTGTTCCTAAGCTTACTTTCCCCTGTTGCTCCTGGAAGGTTTCACTCACCTAACTGTCTAGCTGCACAATCCCATCTCCAATCAGCCATCTTCACTGATTGTTTTTTGAGGAAATTTCACTCCTGCTTGGCTCTGATTGGCTCACCTTGCTTCTCTTTTCCCTCTCTCCTACCCCCACATACCTGTTCCAACCCCCTCCCCTTCATAGCTCCCATCCTCTCAAAGTTGATATCAAGCTGTTGCTCACAGTGGCGCCATTTTTTAAATCTCTGTCCAAACTCACTCAGACAGTCCTGCTGTAAGACTGCTCATGTCGCTTAGTGGTATGTTATATTATTGCAATATAATCTGGTAAACATAATTGCATTTGCCTGCATATCGAATTTCAGGTCTCATAAATGCTGCATATTGAAGTTTAAGTGTTAGAAATGCTGCCTTAATATATTGCACATTGAATTTAAATGTTATAAGTGCTGCCTTAACATCAGGCACTGTGATTTGCTACTGTATCACCCTATTGCTTGTCTATGGTTAAACTGCATTTGTTAGTTATCTGAACTTTTAATTCAAAGGTGTTTTTGCATTGATATTCTTCCCACGTCTACTCAATTATCTTACACAAATACTATCTACCAGCCTCCTAAAAATTAGAAGACACTATGCTCTCTCGGCACCACTCTACAGCTCATATAACCAAGACCTGTAAACCTAAAGTGTGCCGCCTATAAACACATATTGTTTTCCTGTCTTTTTCTCTTCTGGTCCAACTCAGAAATATTGTGTAACACACATGGACTTGTAAGCCAAGAGTGTGCCACGTGTGCATGCATACTGTTTTTCTATTTTCCTGTCCTCGGTGCAGTTTCAGCTACTTTGTCTACCATTTCCACTAGTAGCTAATCTATGTCAAAGGAAATGCACTAGCACACATGTTTATCTATAAACGCATACAGCCACTTAACTTTTATCTCCTGCTACTAGCATTTTAAACAAGTTTGTCATCCATAATCTAGTTTTTATCTATAAATGTGCTTATCTGTAATCACATACAGCCACTTAAGTTTTATCTCCTGCTGCTATTTTAAACAATATTGTCCTCCATAATCTAATCATTTTTCTAACAAACAGAAAAGACTTGAGCACATATTAATATAAAATGCCTATCTCCCAAGTTAGGGGTTGTTTAATGCTATACTGATACTATTCTGATTCATACCCAGTGCTAAAAGTGAAAGTGCTATGTTTAAAACTGCCTACACTCTGAATGGTTATTTGTTAAATTTATTGTATACCTCCTCTACACCTTTACTGTTTTTCCCATTCTCACACTCTTGCACCTCAATCACCCTAACAAAACAGTGATTTTCTATTAAGTGCTCGCTCCGATTACTTCATAACTTTTTCTCTGTACTGCCTGCTGTCTGCCCTCGGGTACTACCCATCTAAAGGCATTACAACCAGGAAATTCCTCCTTATTGGAAGGCTACCTCCACCCAGGAAATCTGCAGCACATCGCCCAGACCGTTCCCTTGTGCCCAAACCTAAAACTAACAAAACAAAAGGACTGCAGCATGTATGTTGAAATATTTACAAGTTTTATCTCTGCTTAAGCATTCAAACCTGTCTTTTTCTCGCAGTGTGCACAGTAGCAGCCTACTGCAGCTCGCAATCTCCCTCCTGCCTCTCTGTCTCCCAGCATTTACTTTTTCCCTCTCTCTATCCACTCCTTGCAGAGTAATTACATAATACTACATTTCGCCACTAGGTGGCAGCATTACTCCCTTTTTGACTACCATTCCCTATACCTAAATTCCCTGTCTAGTAACATCCCTCGCTATAGCATTTTGTATAATTTGAAGCCTTGCTACAGCATTTTATATAATTTTACTCTTTTCATAACTTATCTGTCTCTAAGCGTACATTCCCCTGTTGCTCGGGGAAGTTTTTACTCACCTAACTGTCCAGCTGCACAATCCCATCTCCAAGCGGCCATCTTCTCTGATTGTTTTTTGAGGAAATTTTACTCCTGCTTGGCTCTACCTGCTCCGTTCACCCTTCGGGGTCACTCTGCTCCCTTACCCTGCCCCTGTTTCCCACACACCCCCATTACCAGTACATTTATAGCGAACCAGGCCCTACCTCCACACACACCCCTTAAAATCACGCATAAACTCAACCAGACTCCACCCATTTGCAATCCTAATACCATCACCACACTCCCAAAAAAAATGCCTACCTTTTCCTCACAAACTATTATACAAACTATCCTACTAATCTCCCTCACCCATCTTACCCAGCGTACACACCTACTTCATAACCCACAAGCCACCACTTCATACCTCCCAGACACATCCCAGACATATTCACAACTCTCCCCTGAACTCTATTCTTCCAACCCATCCCTTTTGTTCAAACTCACAGTACTGCCCCCACTCTCCCCACACCATATTCTACATTCTAACTCAAAAGAAACCTCTCCCTCCACAACCCTACTACACTATCTCCCATACACCACCTCAGTCAACTCCTCCTCCATATCTCTCTCTCTCACTCTCAGGTGACATCCACCCTAACCCTGGACCCAACCCCAATGTCAATCTCACAAACAAAGTCTCCAAACCCCAAAAACCCAAATCCATCCACCTCAGCACCCTGAATGCACAAAACCTCAGAAATAAAATTCCCAACCTCCATGTCTGTATCTCTCACAACCAACCCAATATAACCGCCATCTCTGAGACCTAGCTTAAACCCTCCATCAAAGACAGCAAGATCCTCCCTCAGGGCTACCACATCCTATGCAATGAGAAACCTAAGAGAAAAGGAGGTGGCATAGCTATTATCTACCCCTCCACTCATGCTTTTACTCCTTACACCAGCCCCATCCCAACCTTTTCCAATTCCGAAATGAATGGAGGCTTTTTAAAACTTAACAGCTTCAAATCTGTCTACATCTGTTCCATCTACATCCCACCTGGAGATAATTACCAAAACACTAGAAGACATCCTCTCTTGGTTTAGCTGCAGTATCAAAAATGAAACCTATATCCTTGGTGATATGAGCATTAACTGGGCCTTTTTTAACTCTGATACCCCATCTCATTCAATAAATCTATACAACGTCGCCCAGCTTATAAACCTTCCAACCAGGCCAAATAACAATGGTACCTCTGTTAACATCATAGATTGGATACTGACAACCCACCCCAACTTTACCTCAAATGCTAGAATACTACCAGACCCTCTCGGTGACCACCTACCAGCCTTCATAGACCACCTACCCTGTCACATGGAAAAGCAATACCAATACTCCCAAACCTGCAACCTAGCCTCCTTCAACCCTGAAATCTTCTCAGAATGCCTAAAGCACACTGACTGGGCACCCCTAAAAACCCTTCCACTAGACAGTGCTGTATGTTATTTCAACCAAACTTTCCTTACCTTATTAAAAAAACTATCTCCCCTTAGAACCAAATGAATCAGAACCTATCCCTGTCCCTGGCTATCCTATGAAACTAAACATATTATGCATCAATGAGACAAAAAGTGGAAACAGTACCAAAAACAGAAAACCCCCAACTACCTCCTAGAATTTAAACAATTACGTAACCTAGCCAAAAACCTATCAACAAAAGATCGTAAAACCTACTACTCCAAATTCCAATCCATGCACTCAACCAACCCTAAAAAAATTTGGAATTCCATTTCCTCCATTCTGAACCCTGGTAATAAAGACAACCCTTGCACAAATCCTAACCTTACCAGCCTTGAAACTACCACAAAATTCAACTCATTCTTTATAGACTGCATAGCAAAACTATCCTGCTCCTTCCCTGACCCCCCCTACCCCATACTGCCCCCTCACCCCAATAAACCTCCTCCCTCCCCCTTTCAGCCTTACACCCATCCCCACAACACAATTAAAAGACTTCCCCTCAAGTCTTTTAATTGTCACAAAGCACCAGACAACCTGCCACCTACCTTCCTCAAACAATCTGCTGAAACATATCTAGTCTTATAAATAGATCCATACAAGAATCCTACGGCCCAACCATTTGGCGACACGCATTCATCATCCCTCTCCACAAAGGCAGTAAAAGCATAGACACAACCAATTTCAAACCCATAGCTATACTTTCTCAACTTTCTAAAATACTAGAAAAGACTATCCACTCACAACTTATGCCATACCTAACCCTACACAAACTCCTCTGCCCTACTCAAGCCCCGGCCACAGTACCATAACCACCCTCCTATCCTTTCTTGAAACCGTCAAACCAGCATGCAACAATGGCAAATATGTATCATCACTGTTTCTAGATCTCTCAATGGCATTTGACACCATCTCCCACTCCTTACTCCTGTCCCAGCTCTCATACTTAAATCTCTCTTTGTCTACCTTAGCCTGGTTCTGCAGCTACCTATCCAACTGCCAACAAGCTGTCCAATGGAAAGCATCAACCTCTCCTTTCTTACCAACACCCACAGGAGTTCCCCAGGGATCTGTACTGGGCTCTCTTGTCTTTACCATATTCATCAACAACTACCACCACTCCATCCCCAAAGCCTCAGTTATCCAGTATGCAGATGACTCCACCATCATCTGCTCATCCCTCTGCCCCTCTGAACTGCTACAAAACCCAACTAGCGTTCTTCAAAACAGAATCCTAGATGCAATCCATTCACCTAGCCCTAAATGCTAACAAAATAAAACTAATGATTTTTACTCCTACCAGAAACTCAAATTTTGACAAAAAACTATTTTCCATTAAAAGCCAGAATAACACCCCCTAGAAATCATTCCAAGTACCAATCTACTAGGCATTACAATTGATGAAAACCTAAAATTTGATTCCTACATTTACTCCACAATTAAGAAAACCCATCAGAAAATCGGTCTCCTCTACAGACACAATTGTTACCTCAGCCACACCACCCGACAGACTCTTGCAACTACCTTCCTTCTCCTCTCTCTCATGTATGGCACTCCCCTATTCTCCAACCTTCAACCTGGCCTACATTCCAAACTTGAATCCTACTACCACAAAATTTGCAAATTTGCAACCAACTCTAACAACTCATCTCATCACTGCCACTCCCTACACATCCTCAAATGGCTAGAACTCCCCAACTACCTAAAATACCTACAAATTACCACTGCCCACAATCTCATCTTCAAACCTGCAGAATGCCCTTCTCTCACCACATCCTTAATACCCTACATACCCAGCCACTCCCTCAGATCCGAGAGCCAAAACCTCCTACAAATGCACAAACCCTCACATCCCCCTGGCCAATTACTAGTATCCTACACCATAGCTAAACTATGGACCCCCCCCCACCGCACAGTATACCAACCCACAACTTCAAATCCACCCTGCTCTCTCATCTGTCCTCCAAATGGGAATGCCCTTCTCATGCTACTACCTAAACATCTCATTCTCCTCCCTAAACATGCCCTACTCTTAAATCCTTTACCTCTCTTTATAAGGATATAGGATCCGTACACTATTCCTACGGTACAATATCCAGTTTCATATTGCAATCAATTTATTCCCTTTTTCAGTTGTATTCTATATGGTATAATGTCTATTTCAATAGTATTCTATATGCATTAAGACTCTTCAAATGCTTTAAATGAACTTTCTTAATCAATAAGTAACCTCCGTACTGTCTTTACTAGGAAGGTTTAAATATTTTTAACTTAAACTTGACAAAGAAATTCCTATCTACTATGTCCTATCTTTGCCAGAGTTGCTCAAATGTCTGAAATGTTATGTTATTCTCCTATCTAATATGTAACTCTATATTCTTCTGTAATGAATGTTATGCATGGAAGCCTCTTGCTTATTATATATCTTTTAATACTGTATATTTTCAAAAATTATGTAACCTCTATTGCCATGAATGTAACTGCTTCTGGAGCTTTTCTCCCCAGGCCTCCAGTGAAAATGGGTTGCTCTGACCCAGTGGACTCTCCGGTCAACAAATTCAAATAAATAAAAAAATAAATTGCACATTATACACCTGCTTGATTTACAATATAAAATTCAAAGTACGTAATGTAATAATAAAAGTAGAAGTGTTTCATAAAGTTAATTCTATAAAGCAAATACTGACACAAATTACTATAAAGTGCAGCAAATGAAAATGACTCACTCTGTCTTAAGTCAGTAGGTTAAAAGGTGCACAGTAGAGCTTTGTAGCAAGTATTACAACTGGGTGCCTTAGTAAGGGAATGCTGCACCCTGTTGAATCCAGGATTGCATATCCAATTGCTACTGAGGTAACAGGTTACAACAAATGTAAATGTGCATTATATTTGGTAGTTCGTACCTTGATAAGCAACTTAATTTAGAATTTGCCAATGGAGGTGGAAAACACAGACACTGGATTTAATGAAGGACATGAGAATAGTGACTAGTAGGTAAGTACATTGTTTTAGACTCTGTAGAACTGACCATCACTTAATAACCTTATAAAGGATAGAAACTTTGGTTAATGCATCAGTTCAGGGAACAAATATTGTTGTGAAACAGTGTGTAAGAGGTTATATTCAAGTCAACCATGATCATGCTAAGAGACAGTATTGTTTTTCACTGAGTCCAGAAGCAAAATCTGTGATCCTATTATAGGCCTCTTTCAGAAAATTTTGAAGTAGTGAGGCCAAGTGTTTAAAGAGGTGGGAAAATTAAATAAAATAGGGAAGAAGATAGGATCGAGCTGTATAGACTCCACCTTTATTAGAAATGGTTTAACCCTGTTATGCCTGCCCAAACTGAGGTTACTTTTCCAATTATTTTCTGTGCATGGAATTTTAAATTATGTTAGTTAGCAATTGTAACATCTGGCAAGTACATTGAATATTTACATTCTTTCAGGCATCTCAAAAGGGGTGAGATTGAGAGAGGTGACATGAAGCAGATTTCCCAAAACAGACCTCATAGAAATGGAATGAATTTGGAAATGAGCAAGTGAGAAGGAAAGTTTAGGAAAGAAAAGCACTGAGTTGTTAGTCTTTGAGGTGCTTAGGAACATGGTTATAAAATGAAAAGATGACTGTAAAGGAGGGTTGTGGGTATGTGGAAAAGATCCAGAAGAAGCAATTGGAGAGTAATTCACTTAATTAGTCAGTTTGGCACTGTGTTGACTGCCATATTCTCATTAACATGGAAGAGAGAAAATAAAACTCTGGCTCCAAGACAACTCCAACAGACTTTATTAAAAATGTAGCAAGCTGTATTTCATCAGTGATAATGCAGCAAACTTAAAATAGTGCCGATTTTCTTCTTTCATAACATCTTACATTTCTCGTATTTTCTTCTTATATCTGACTGATGTTGACAAATTCTTTCCCTTAGTTTTTTGTTAGAAATATAATTTAAGGAGAGGTGATATCACCTTAACTGAGCATGCTGAGTATAAACGGATTTTAAGGTTTAGATTGGATAAATATCCTGGTTTGAATGAGACTGACTTGTTTAAACCTGTGTTAAAACAACATTCAGTTAAAAGGAAATGAGTTCTTGCATTTTATTGGTTATCTGTGACATTGGATTTCTATTTTTTTTTTTTGTTTGCTTTTTTATAAATTCTTAGTAGTGAGAAAGCACTCGTATATGTGAAAGCTTGCTACATTTTAATAAATTCTGTTGGAGTTGTCGTTATAGGTGTGTACTAGGCTAATGGCCCTGCAGCCCTTACAAGCCTAGCCCATAGAAGTGCCCTGGCATTCTGCCACCTGATGTTATTTCCCAGTGCCTCTATCAAGTAGAGCCACTGGAGTGATCCCCGGTGTGAACTCTCTTTTACCCATCCACTCATCAAGATTTCTCTTGAAGAGGGACAGCGAGGTGCTCTGCTTGACATGGATTGGAAGTCTATTCCAGAGCATGAGCAGTCTCTGGGTGAGGAACCTGTTCCTCCAGCATGTTTTGTTGATTGTGGTAATGAGGTTTAGGTCTGTGGAGTGTGTGGTGTGGAGGGATTGAGATTTCTTTAGATGTAGCATTTCTAACAGCTGGGTCAGACATGACTTTGCAAGTCAAGCAAAGATCGTCTCTAAGTAGGCGATATGAGACAGAAAATAGCTGGAGTCTTTTAAGTCTGTCCATGTAGGACATGTGTTTAATGCCTAGGATCCTCTTTGTGATGTACTTCTATGGATCTCTCCAGCTGTTGCAGGTGTCTAGTGAGGTACATGCTAAATGGGGCATTATACACAGTAATTGGTCTAATGAGGGAAGAGTAGAGAGAGACGATGACGTTGTTCCTAGATGCAAAACCCTTAGTAATGAGATGTGCCACACAGAAGGTCTTTCTGACCACAGTGGCAATGTGGTGGTCGAAGGAGAGGTTGCTGTCAACCTGTGTCCCCAGATCTCTTATAAGGCCTTCAGTGTTCAGTGGGTTCCCATCGATGTGATAATTAGTGGGAACTGAGTTGTTACCAAAGGGGATGATGACACATTTTTTGGCATTAAGCTTAAGACCATGGTTTCAACACCAGTCATTGATCTCAGTGAGGCCTTTCTGTAGGATGTCAGCATCACTTGGGGAGTTAATAATGGCTCCCAGCTTGCAGTCATCTGCAAACCTGGTCAGCCAGAGTCCCTTTGTGTTGGCCTGGCCTTCTGAGAAGTAGATGTCGAACAGGAGAGGACCCAAGACCAATCCCTGTGGGACTCCACTCGCGACTGATTGGCAGTCTGACTTGGAGTCTACTACTTTCACAGTGTGTGTTCTATCAGTGAGCCAGTTTGCAACCAGATAGTGATATAGGGGTTGATGCCTAGTTTGGTGAGTTTATCAATAATTCCCGTGTGAAGAATGGTATCAAAGGCCTTAGTCAGATCGAGGTAGGCTGTATGCACTGCCTAACCTTCATCCACAGCCCTGGTGACTAACTCAAATTAGCCAACCAGATTGAGCAGGCATGATCTTCCTCTCACAGAGCCAAATTGCGTGGGGTCTAGAGTTTGGAGACTCCCTATATCTTTGTTAATTAGCTCCATAGCTTTACATATCAAACTCATCAGGCTAATGGGGCGATAATTCCCAGGGACTGTAGTTGCTCCCCCTTTATGTTGAGGGATGACTGTAGCAGTGCACCATTCGGTAGGGACAAAGCCTGAAATGAGGCTGTGACTGAACGGGGCACACAGATGTGGTGCAAGTTTGCCTTGTAGTTCATGTAGAACACAGCCAGGGATATTATTGGGTCCCATGTATTCTTGGCCTTGGACAATGCAACTTTAACCTGTTTTGCAGTAATGCTGGGTGCCTGGCAATCTACTGGTATTGTATTTGGTCCTTTAGGAGGGAGAGAGGGGTAAAGTTGGCACTGAATCTGTTGGCCAGTACATTGGCAATATTTGTTGGCTCAATATAGGAGGTACCATTGTGCAGTAACTCAGAGCAAATCTGAGTATTGCTCTGGAAGTTCTTGATATAACTATAGAAGGATTTGTGGTTGTTTTTAGTGTCTGTCTTGGAGCTGAAATTTTATTTTCTGGTTTTAGTTTTTTCTTCATGGCTTGGTGTTACCCACTTGAGCTACTGCTGGACTGTTAACATGGAAAAGAGAAGCAGTCTGAACAATGAGACCTGCAAGACATTGTGTTGATGTAGCAGAACTTTATTCTACCACTTATGCTCTATTCTCTGGGTGTAGGTGTTTGACCATATCATACTGACTAGACAGAAGCATATTCTTCTGATAAAGCAAGTACACCTGTCTTGTGTAAAAGAACAGAAAGCTTTTGATAAGTGTAAGAATACTGTGCCCTACAAATTTTTCATTGTAAGGTGCTCCATAAATATATTCACCTACAGCAAAAGGAGCTGGGTTGGTTCAGGAAAGTCATGGTGAGTGTGTGTGATAACAAGATGTTTTTTTTTTCTTGACACTTTCAAAGTTGTTAATGGAAGTATTCTCCATAATTTTAGAAAATGGAGGAAGGAAAACATTTGGGCAAGAGCTGATCAAGAAAGGGGAAGGGAAACCCCAAGAGGCTATTTCCGGCAATAGTGCTACAATATAGGGATGGGAGAAAACTGCAAAGTCATGTAACATGACCTGTGTGAGTGCAGCTGCACTTTGTTTGGATAAAGATGTGTTACTTCAGCTGCTGTCTAAGTCCAAGTACTTTTAGATGTCACTGATAGAGAGAGGTGAATGGAGTCCCATAGTTTAGTTGCTAGGATGGAGAATGCATGGTTAGTGCAATAAAGTTTAGTTTTTAAAATTCATACAGTGGGTTGAGGTTGAAAGATACTCCTGAGATTATATGTGGAGGTTATGGTGAAAATTATTTCAGTGAGGGGGAAGATGTCTCAGGAGAAAGAGTTTTGTGAATTAGTGATCCTGCTGCAAACAAACCAGGCATCCACCAAGGCTGTAAAGTATAAAACTTTAATACACAGAGTACACAAGATAAGCGCTTTCACACACATGCATACTCAGCAGATGGGCTACAGAAACTATCAGCTTACAAGGTAAAGATTACAAAGATAAAGAAGATAGACATCAGGCACCATTTCTAAGAGCTGCCAGCAGCAGCCTGCTCACCACTCCAGACAGCATCAAAGGCAGATGGAAGAAGCACTATCATCAAATACCCCAACAGAAGCTGTACTGCCCCAAACACAGCCTACAATGAAATAAGGAGAGGAGCCTGCCTTAGAAAAAGTAAGAACAACAATAAGAAAAATGAAGTTGGGGAATGTAGCAGGCTCACCTGAGGGCATGGCAGATGTTACCAAGATGTTGAGGGTGGGGTAGATGAGAAATGACCCCTAAAGGTATTCACAGGAGTATGGAGAGAAAGGCATATCCCAGATGGTTGGGGAATAAGCTTCCCAGTGGTATTGTGCAAGACTAAATGGTATATTCACAACTGTGGGCAGCATAGTGGTATCAAACTCTTGTCACAATGCATGAAAGTGCTGCAGAGGATGATTAATAAATGAATACACAGAGTAAAATAATGCAATTTGATCAGTTTGGGTTCAGATCAGGATGCTTCATAACTGACTCAATGTTTGTATTGAGATAGGTAATGGAGGAGAAGCGAAAGATGAGGAAAGAGTCCAAGTGGGAATTCCTAGATTTGAAGAAAGTATATGTCATGGCCTCAAAAAATGATTTGGGTAGTCCTTTAATGATTCAAAGACCTAGAAATATTCATAGAATTACTGCAGGCTATGTACAAGAACCTAATTACACAAATATAAACAATATTCGGGTTCACAGAGGGGTTGCCAGAAGAAGTGGGTGTGTATCAAGGTTCAGCTTTGAGCCCACTGCTGTTCATACTGATGATGGACTACATTAGATAAAAGGTCAGAGGGGAGAGGTCAGCAAAGCTACTGGATACAGACGATGTGGCATTATAAGCAGAATGTCAAGAAGAATTTCAGCATGATCATGGAAATGGAATTCAAAACTGAAGGCACGCAGAATGAAAATGAGTGCAGACAAGACAGTTGTTATGGTAACAAATTGGGGAAATCAGAAGAAAATGAAATGAGACAAAAGGGAAATAGTGGAACAGGTTTACACCTTCAAGTATCTAGGAGGGGTGGTCGATGAGAAGGAAAGACTGAACGAGGACATTAAAGTTAGAGTCAGACGTGCTGCAGCCACCTGGCACAGAGTGTCAGGAGTACCGTGACAGAAGAATTCCAAAAAAGCTGTAAAGAAATGTGCATTAGTGTTGGGACTAGTGCTTATGTATGGTACAGAAACTGGGGCAATGAAGGCTTGTCAACTGAAGAAGCTAGAGGGTAATGGAGATGAAATTAGTGGTAGGATACATACTGTGTGACAGATTAAGAAATGATGACATCAGAGCAAAAAGTCAAAGGGAGCAGATTATAGGCACATGTGAAAGAAAGCAGAAGATGATTTGGTGAAGAAACTCTGGGAAATATAGGAAGACAGCAAGGGAAAACAATGGTGTCAAGCAAACAGATAGATAGATGGTGTGATTACCCACCACTGCCAACCACTAATCAAGGAGCCTCAGTCTCCACCATTGACAAAAGTGGGGGACATTCATGAGAGGTTAACAGGTACACACACAGTATTTCCAGATGCAGCTATCTACATCAAGTGCAATTTCCTTTAAGAGCACACAGAGACCACAGTCAGTCTGAGGCATGTTTCTTTTTTTTTCTCCAGATCCCCAATATGATTCCCAACTAGCAAAGCTATAGAGTTGAAATCTCAGCTGAGTGACCAAGCCAAGCCAAGGCTTCCAGCACCCTCTCTGTCCAACCAGAGCTTTGTGTCCCTGCCCAAGTAGCTGACACACACACTCTTTGAGGTTTGATTTGCACACACACACACACACACACACACACACACACACACACACACACACACACACACACACACACACACACACACCTGGGAAAGGCTTGCACAGGTTTACTAGCTATACCCCTTCTGCCCAGACGGTAAGGTAGTTTTCAATGTCACCAGTCACAGTCACTTCTGACAGCTACCTTAAGGCTGTTCCAAGGGTAACCAATATACTGAGTGATATTAATATTAACACAAAAGGTAGTTTGACCAAGAGCATGGCTATTTGGAGTGGCCCACACACTGTCACCAAATAAATATGCAAGTACTCTCAAAACTTAAATATCTCTACACAACAGATCAACCACAATGAAATGTTTAAATATATTTAATAATAAAGAATAAAAGAACAAGACAATATTACGTATATATTCTTAGTGACATCATAGCTCAAAGCCACAGGAAATATTTAAAATAACACTGCAGTACAGATTCACACAAATAAAGAAAAACATCTAAACTAATCTTCACTATATTCCTGACTGAATCTAAGAGAATTATACTGTTCCCTAGAAACTTACTTACTATAGAGCAAGGCAGATGTGGTGAATGGTTCTCATTGTTGTTGTCAGGTCCAAGACAGAATGCAGAATGTCCTGTCTCACTAAGAGATTTCTCAAAATAGCATCTAAAATATTACTGTTGGGAAAGCATGCAGAATGACATAATTTCTAGTCATCTGACTTCTAGTTCCCAGGCCAAAACCCTGATTGTTGGCAGCTGGTAGCATTTAGCATCTACATATACATATACTCATACATGGGCTTTTGCTCAGATCTTTGGCAGATGTTGAAAGTCATAAAACAATTATATTCCTTCATGCTTCAAAAGTAGCAATTAGTTCACCCTAAAGACAATACAGAAAGCTTCCTAGTACAGACTTTGTGTCTCTAGCTGCATTGAAACATCTTTATGGAGTAGCCTATAAAGTAATTTAATTTCAGATATTTTTCTAAAGTTTGCTGGACTGAGGTTAACCTCCTGAATTCAGTTTCCACTGTTAAAATATATATATATATTTTAACAGTTACAATAGTGTATATACATTTCTGTTCTCTTCCAGAAGGGCACACTGTGGATACGTTTTAAACACAGCACTTTACAAATACCTTTTCAACACAAACTTTTATACAGAGCAGTTTGATATACACATGACATACAGTTCTAATAGATTTGTAACACAAGCATCTAATAGATTAGTTTGATATTCACAAAGGACATATAATTATTTACAAAATTCCAACTAGCTGTGCTGGCAGTACCTCTTTTCATCACACTTCTGCCTCCTTTCAAAGACTCCAGATAGTTTTTCAAGTGACCCTTAAGAAGAGTTGCTTGAGAGGGATGAGCCTATCGGGGAATACATTTCTCCATTTCCTGTCTTGAGATTCCAGCTACCCTTGCATGGCTGATCCCATTGCAGTGTTGCACTGTCATATCATAAGCCTGCAACCCTAGGCTCCACTATGGCAACTTGGCATTTTGCTGGATGGCTTCCTGCAGCCATAGATCCCACTCAGACTCCTCCTACCTTCTACTGCAAATACTTAGCACCAGGGCCTCCCTATTGTGGTAAAGTTTCATCATGTTAACATGGTACAGTTTGTGCCCCTGCCCCTTGCCTAGCAGTTCCACACCATTCCGCCTCAGAACATGGATCGAAGTTCCAAAGGTGATGGTGTCACCATATTCATAAAGAATATGCACACCTCCAGACTAGTATCCCAGCATAACACATTTGAGATACTTCAGGTACAACATTGGGTAAGATGGTGATTCAGGTCATAGCCTGCTATAGGTCCCCAACCATGTCCCAAGACTCTCACTCCATGTTCCTAAGCACCCTGGAAACTATTAGGGTTCAACCCAACACTCTCATACTAGGTGACTTCAACCACCCCTCCATCAAATGGGAAAACTTCTCATGCACCAATACACTGGCTCAACGCTTCCTGGAATTTATCAATTCCCATGCCCTGGACAAGCTTATTCTTACCTCTACTAGAGGAAGCAACATCCTTGACCTGGTTATTAATAAAATGGGCAACCATTGCTCTACACCCATAGTCAATTCCTTCCTGGTTAGATCCGACCATAAACTAATCACCAAGGAAATCCACATCTGACCCACACTCTCTGCAAAGGTAGCCACCAAGAAAAACTTCTCCAAAGCTGACTTTGAGCTCCTAAAAGCAAAGGTTGCTAACTTCATGGCACCCATGTCAATGGAAAATAGATGCATGACAGCTAAATCATACACCAATCCACGGTATAAACACATACATAAATGCATGGAGCTAGCCATACCAAACAGAACCAAGATGCTGTCCTCCAAAAAAAGGAAGCCAATCTCGTGGTCCCCTGCCATTAATAAACTCTACAACAGAAGGAAGAAACTGTTGCAGAATAAGGTGAAGTTCCAAGACTGGAAAAACTCCCTTATTAGCCCCAACAAAAAGCTGAGATCCCTTCATCAAAACCTCTAAAGCCAGCTATGAAGGTGGAATTGCGGCAGACACTATAAACAATCACAAAGCCTTCTATAATTATATCAAGGATCTCCACAGCAATATCCAGGTTTGCTCTGAGTTACTGCACAATGGTACCTCCTATACTGAACAATAGATATTTCCAACATACTGGCTGACAGATTCAGTGCCAACTTTACCCCTGTCCCCCCATAAAGGTCCAATCACAATACTGGAGGAATGCCAGGCACCCAGCATTACTGTAACACAAGTTAAAGACGCATTGTCCAAGGCCAAGAATACAGCTTCCAAGGGACCCAACAATATCCCTGGATGTGTTTTACATGAGCTACAAAGTGAACTGGCACCACATCTGTGTGCCCTGTTCAATCACAGCCTCACCTCAGGCTTTGTCCCTACTGAATGGCACACTTCTACAGTCATCTCTCTTTGTAAAGGGGGAGCAACTACAGATCCTGAGAATTATCACCCCATTAGCCCGAATTTGATATGTAAGGCTATGGAGCACATCATCATGGACTTAATTAACAAGGATATAGGGAATCTCCAAACTCTATCTCCCACACAATTTTGTCTTGTGAAAGGTAGATCATGCCTGCTCAACCTGGTTGACTTCTTTGAGTTAGTCACCAGATCTGTGGATGAGGGCAAGGCAGTTCATACAGCCTACCTTGATTTGGACAAGGCCTTTGATACCATTCCCCACTCAGGAATTATTGATAAACTCACCAAACTAGTCATCAACCCCGATATCACTAGGTGGGTTGCAAATTGTCTCACAGATAGAACCCACAGTGTGAAAGTAGCAGACTCCAAGTAAGACTGCCAACTAGTCATGAGTGGAGTCCCACAGGGATCGGTCCTAGGTCCTCTCCTGTTTGGCATCTACTTCCCAGCAGTACAGGCCAACACAGAGGGACTCTGGCTGACCAAGTTCACAGATGACTGGAAGCTGGAGCCATTACTAACTCCACAAGTGATGTAGATATCCTACAGAAAGGCCTCACTGAGACCAATGACTGGTGTCAAAACCATGGCCTTAAGCTTAATGCCAAAAAATGCATCGTCATCCCCTTTGGGAAAAACTCAGCTCCTACTAATTGCCACATCGATGGGAGCCCACTGAACACTGAAAGTGTTATAAGAGATCTGGGGGGACAGGTTGACAGCAGCCTCTCCTTCGACCACCACATTGCCACTGTGGTCAGAAAGTCCGTCTATGTGGCACATCTCATTACCAAGGGTTTTGCATTGAGGAAGAAAGAGGGCTCTCTACTCTTCCCTCATTAGGTCAATTATCAAGTATAATGCTCCATTTGCCATGTACCTCACTAGACACATGCAATAGCTGGAAAGGCAGCAAAAGTACCTCACAAAGAGCATATTAGGCCTTAAACACATGTCCTAGATGGACAGACTCAAAACACTCCAGCTATTCTCTATCTCATATCGTCTACTAAGAGGTGATCTCTGCTGACATACAAAGCCATGTCTGACCCAGCTCTGTTAGAATGGTACATATAAAGAAATCCCAATCCCGCCACAACACACACTCCAGAGACCTCAACCTCATTACCACAATCAAATGAACATGCTGGAGGGACAGATTCCTCACTTAGAGACTGCCCATGCTCTGGAATAGACTTCCCATACATGTCAAGCAGACCACCTCACTGGCCCTCTTCAAGAGAAATCTTCATGAGTGGATGGGAAATAGAAAGTTCACTCTGGGGATCACTCCAGTGGATCATCTTGATAGAAGCACTTGGAACTAACATTGAGTGCTATAATGCCAGGGCACTTCTATGGTCTAGCTTGTAAAAGCTCCAGGACCATTAGCCTAGTACACACCTATGAACCTATGAACATCACTGACCTTCCTTACCACTTTGATGGGTCATTCCCAAGCTGAGGAATGAGAACCATAACCTACTGCCCTATACCATACTGTCTAGTTCGAGCATTCCTGTCATACCAGGCTTTTTTCTGCTGCTGGGCTCCTGCAGGTTCTTCTGGACCAAGCCCACGGGTTCTCTGATCCTAATCCTATGTCTAGAATGTATGCCACAACTGACTCCTTGTGGGATTCACACTCACCCTCCCACTCATCATGAATCAAATCTAGAAGTCCCCTCACCCTATGCCCATACAGAAACTCAAAAGGTGAGAAACCTGTGAATTTCTGGGCCACCTCTCTGTAAGCAAACAACAGATGGGGCAAATATTTGTCCCACTCCCTCTTAAACTGGTCTGCAAATGCCTGTAGCATTGTCATTAGTTTTGAGTTTAACCTCTCTACCAGACCATTAGTCTGTGGATGGTAGGGGGTGTCCTTTAGGTGCTTCACCCCACAAAACTCCCGCAGGCAAGACAGCAGGTCTGACATGAAATTGGCATCTCTTTCAGTCAGTATTTCTTTTGGAAAACCTACCCTGCTGAAAATCTCTAACAAAGCATATGCCACTTTTTCTGCCTTAATGGAGGACAGAGCCACTGCCTAAGGGTATCTGGTAGCATAATCTACTACCACTAGGATATACGTCTTTTCTCTGGAAATTGGGGTATTCAAAGGACCTACAACAGCCATAGCTACCATCTGACTGGCTCCTCAGTCACAGGCAAAGGCATCAAAAGAGCTTTGACCTTGTCTCCTGCCTTGCCTACTTTTTGGCACTGTTCACAGGTCATGCAGTATCCAGTTACAACCTTGGAATTCCCAGGCCAATAAAAGTTCGGCATACTATGTCTCTGTACACTTTATGCCCATATGACCAGCAAAAGGAAGGTCAAGAACTATGGGAAGAAAAGCCAGACAGTCAGCTATGGGCACTACCAACTGCTATAGTATCTTACTCTCTAGCCCACCTCAGGGGTCCACTCTATATATAGGAATTTTTGTCCCAGTATAAAGATTGCCTCTTTCCTTGAGAATCAGGTGCCTCCCTAGTTACCTCAATCCTTGCAATGTAGGGTGTGAGAGCTGAGCCTGTCTGAACTTTGTCTTTGTAACCCTTCCCAGCTCCCCTTCCACAGGAAGTCTGGTATTCTCTGACAGCCATGCCTCACTGTCAGCCTGGGTACTACTACTCACCTCTGCCCTTGCAATCACTCTATCCAAGGGAACATCAGTACCCACCAGCAGCTGTGGCTTGCTTTCAGTCTCACTGCTACAGAGCAGCTCCCTCTCTGAAGTAACCACCTCACCAGTCTTGGCTTCAAGTATGCAGTCCGCCTGCCCCCCCCCCCAACTACCAGACCCACATGCCTATCTCTAAGCCTGACTGTGCATCACTGTATGCACACAAGGTACTGCATTATCTAAATCATTCCCTGTCAGGACACCTGCTGTAAAAGGTCAGATGGTCAGGATTTCGAAGCTGACTAGTGACTTTACAAATGAGATGTACACCCTAGTAGGAATATAGCAATCCAAATATTTTAATATTATTTAATATTAGATTTTTTATTCATCACAGTCGATGTGATGAACTTACTTACAACAATACTACATAAAGATGGGTTGGTATTGTTTGAATAAGCCCTTAGTGGTAAAGAAGGCATACATAAAGTGAAAAGGTTTTTACTAGTGGAAATTATGGAAATAGGACTAAACAACAACTTTTTGCTGTTTGAAGGTGAACTTTTTCACCAAATTTTAGGTGTAGCCATGGGAGCCAAATGTGCACCAATTTACGTTAACTTGGTGCTGGCACAAATGGAGGAAAAAATGGGTCTTTCCTTCAAAGTTTTACAACAAAGTTATCACTTGGCCAAGGTTTTTGGATGACATACTCATGTTTGGCAGGGTACAAGGGCTGAGTTTGGTGATTTCATGGAATATCTAAGTAGTACTATGACATTTTTAAAGTTCACACACACAACTGGCATGTACAGGATAGACTTCTTAGATATCTCATTGACTTGGGACAAAACCAACAATAAATTGAACTCTAGGGTGTACAGGAAAGACACATATTCTAATTCACTCTTTCATTACAACAGTTGTCATGCAATGTATCAGAAGAAAAATATTGTAAAAGGTCAGATGGTCAGGATTTCGAAGCTGACTAGTGATGATAGTGACTTTACGAAGGAGATGTACACCCTAGCATGACTGTTCAAAGAAAGAGGTTACCCCACTAAATTCTTGATTAAAATTAGAAACGAAATTTGTGAGAGAAGGAAGGACAGGTTCTCTCCCATTTTGTCCATTAACCATGGATTCACTTTTGACAAAAGAAACAGCACCACTTTAGACACTTCCTTATAATAACGAGGCTTTGAAAATTAGATCTATGGTCAATAATACATGGGATTTAGTCTTGGGCCCTGAGCTGAAAAACATTTTAGGTACTAAACCAGAGACCACTTTTACTAGTGGTGCAAATCTAAAGAATTGGTTTGAAAAACCTAGAAACAACAAAATGCTTAGATCTACCATGTCGAAATGCAACATGTAAAGAGCTTGTACTATCCCATGTCCTGGCCATTGTAACTGCAACACCAAGATGGTGATATATGTGGCTATGTGCATGTCTTGTCCAGCTTTTTACATGGGCAAAACCACTAGAAAACTAAAGGAAAGAATTTTGAAACACATTAGGGACATTAATAAGAAAAAGAATGAAAGTGCACTGTACAACCATTCCATGAGGTGTGTTAGTTTTAATAAGTTTTTATTTTTCATTATAGATAGAGTGATTGATTATGAAAGATGTGGTGATTTGAAAACTTGTGTAAAAGATAGAAATGGAGTGGCAGCTTAGGACTAATGCCACAACCCTTCCTTGTATTAATGACAATGTTTCTTTAAGTTCAGTGTTGAAATTAAAGGGAGTGCAGATTTGATTGTATTGATTTTTAAGAACACAGCACATTTATTTAATGTTGATTTTATATTTTTATGAAATCTATGTTATTTATACAAGTCATAAGCAGTGATTAGTGTTAGTTATATAGCTATAATTTTGTATTAGACAGTTTTTAAGGTTAGAGGTCACAAACAAGTTATTTAGAAGGAATAGCATTATTAATGAATAAATTAACAGTGTGATGTCACTTTTTGTATTTAAAGATGGATTTAATGAAGCCACATCACTCTGATGAAACCCTGAGTGCACAGGGTGAAAGCACTTGGTGGATTTTATCATTATTAAAGTTTCTCCAGTTTTCTGATTGTGGTTGCTCCAGTGTGTTGGCATTTTTATTTCTTTTTTGATTTATGTTATTGTTTTCACTCTTCTGGATGATTTTTGTTACTTATTTATCTGTTTTTTAATCCACTTTGGTTGAAGCCACTATCAGATATGGAGGTACTGACTCAGAAATTAGATGCATTATTGACACTGCTTAAACAACAGAAGACTAACACTACCAGCAGTATGAAACAGTCCATAGTGACCGAGTCCCAAATGGACTTGTTAACTTTACATACACCTCCTTATAGTCTGGGATTGATGCTGAAAGGATCCGAGGTGAATAACCGATCCATGAACAACGTTAACTCCAAAATTACAAATGTGACAGCACCGAGTTTTGTTTCTTTGTTAGAGGCACCAGAGTTAAACTTTTCCGACAGCCCTGCAAAAGGGGAAGGATTTGGTACAGTCCGAACACAGCTTTGGGCCTTGGAGAAGTTACTCAAAAAATTCAAGGCTCTGCATGTAAACAATTTGTTTCTGAAACGTTTATTAGAACTCCAGCAGGTCCCGAAGGGCCTGCAACTTTGGAAATATCCAAATGATACTGAGGTTGGCTCTATTATGCATGCGGAGATCCTCAAACTGTTTGATCATACAGGACTGGATTTGGTATGCATAATACTGAGAGAGAACGAATGGAAATTAAATGTTATAGAGAAACAAATGACAGAACTTAATAAGAGTATTACAAGTGATTTACTGTTTGATTCCAACAAATCACTGTATAACAACATATTGTTGGAAGCTGATAAGTTTGTTAAAGATAACATTTCCAAAAAACTAAAGAAATTAGAAAGAGACACAAAAGATTACCCTAACAAGACAGTATATCCCTTACTCAGAACAGAGGGACCTGGGAAACAGAATAGTACAGATTCTGGTCAGGATTTTGAAACAAGAAGGGACAATGAACCTGTCACTGAGGCACACAAAAACAGGGATTTTTTAGAATCACCTCCACTCCCCAGAAGGTCACAGAGACTCAAGAAAAAGAATCAGAGACACTGGGGGGGCAGACAAGGGAGGAATTCTTTTTACCAATACCATCAAGGGAAGAGATAGAATTTATTAAGTTTTCACTAACGAGACATGCATTAAATAGGTAAGTCACTACAACGGAAATCGACTTTGATGATCATATAGCATGTACAATAACCACAAAAGAAGGGTTTAATGTGTACAATTTTTCACAAATGACTATTAATGATGTACATGTCTTTATTTACTAAAGGCTTTTCTTTTGTACCGAAATTTAAACAAGATGTGGCTAAAGTTTTCACTAATTTAAGATTGTTTACTAGGCAACTAAACTTGAAATTGCTTTTTCATGATAAACAGGAGAACATTAACACACAAGCATTAAGTTTGAAAAGAAAAAGTACTTTTTATTCCACCAGTAAACACCACTATTGCTACTTTTGAAACTGTATGTGGAAATGAAATATGTGGTATGATCTCAAGTGTTACAACAAATGTTGACTATTTAACTGGTGATGAAAGATATGTTTTAAGACACTTGAATGACACGTCTCAGATTAGAGTTATGAAACCAGATAAAGGCTGAGGGGGGTTGTTATAATGAATCAAGAAGACTATGTGTTTAAAATGTATGAGTTGTTAAATGACAGTAGCACCTATGAGAGAATGTCTATCAATGAATTGAGGAGAGTATACAGTAAAATAGAATGGGTTTCATTTGGTTGTTTAACTCAAAATGTGATAGACCAAATGGAACACAAATTGATGACAGTGGATTTTCCAGTGATTCCTCACATCTTTGGCATCCCAAAAATCCACAAAGATGTATATAATTCCCCATTTAGACCAATTGTTGCTGCAGCATGTTCAAAAACTGAACCAATAGCTGCATACACTGACTTCTGGTGTAAGAATGTACTCAAGTGTTACAAGCACATTTTGAAAGATTCATGGCATTGTTTAGAAACACTAAGATATATTTCTATTACAGAAGAGTTTTTATTCATCACAGTAGATGTGATGAACCTATTTACAACAATACCACATAAAGAAGGGTGGTTTTGCTTGAAGCAGCCCTTCGTGGTAAAGAAGGCATCTATAATGTGAAAAGGGTTTTACTGATGGAACTTATGGAAATAGGACTAAACAACAACGTTTTGCTGTTTGAAGGTGAACTTTTTCACAAAATTTCAGGTGTAGCCATGGGAGCCAAATGTGCATCAATTTACTCTTACCTGGTGCTGGCGCAATGGGAGGAAAATGTTTCTTTCCTTCAAAGTTTTACAACAAAGTTATCAGTTGGCTAAGGTTTTTGGATGACATACTCATCCTTTGGAGGGGTAAAAGAGCTGAGTTTGGTGATTTCATGGAATATCTAAGTAGTACTATGACATTTTTAAAGTTCATGCACAGAATTGGCATGGACAGGATAAACTTCTTAGATATCTCATTGACTTGGGACAAAACCAACAATAAATTGAACTCTAGGGTGTACAGGAAAGACACATATTCTAATTCACTCCTTCATTACAACAGTTGTTACCCAATGCATCAGAAGAAAAGTATTGTAAAAGGTCAGATGGTCAGGATTTTGAGGGTGACTAGTGATGCCAGTGACTTTACGAAGGAGATGTACACCCTAGTAGGAATGTTCAAAGAAAGAGGTTACCCCACTAAATTGTTGATTAAAATTAGAAACAAAATTTATGAGAGAAGGAAGGACAGGTTCACTCACATTTTTGTCTGCAAGTCATGGATTCACTTTTAATACAAGTAACAGCACCACTGTAGACAGCGTTTTGGTTCTTCCCTTTAACAACGAGGCTTTGAAAATTAGATCTATGGTCGATAATACATGGGATTTAGTCTTGGGCCCTGAGCTGAAAAACATTTTAGGTATTAAACCAAAAAAAACACTTTTACTAGAGGTGCAAATCTAAAGAATTGGTTTGAAAAACCTAGAAACACCAAAAGGCTTAGGTCTACCATGTCAAAATGTAACATGTGTAGAGCTTGCAAATACATCAACTCAGGTCCATATGTGGCATTAGAAGGGTACCATCATACAATCCCATTTCCTAGCCATTGTAACTGCAATACCAAGATGGTGATATATGTGGCTACGTGCATGTCTTGTCCAGCTTTTTACGTGGGCAAAACCACTAGAAAACTAAAGGAAAGAATTTTGGAACACATTAGGGACATTAATAAGAAAAAGAATGAAAGTGCACTGTACAACCATTCTGTGAGGTGTGTTAGTTTTAATAAGTTTTTATTTTTCATTATAGATAGAGTGATTGATTATGGAAGAGGTGGTTATTTGAAAACTTATTAGTAAAAGATAGAAATGGAGTGGCAGCTTAGGACTAATGCCACAACCCTTCCTTGTATTAATGACAATGTTTCTTTCAATTCAGTGTTAAAATTAAAGGCAGCACAGATTTGATTTTACTGATTTATAAGAATACAACACATTTATTTAATGTTGATTTTATGTTTTTATGAAATCTATGTCATTTATACAACAAGTTATAAGCAGTGATTAGTGTTAGTTATATAGCTATAATTTTGTATTAGACAGTTTTTAAGGTTAGAGGTCACAACCAAGTTATTTAAAGGAATAACATAATTAATAAATAAACAGTGTGACGTCACTTTATATATTTAAAGATGGGTTTAATGAAGCCACGTCACTCTGATGAAGCCCTAAGTGCATAGGGTGAAAGCGCTGGTGGATTTTATCATTATTAAAGTGTCTTCAGTTTTCTGATTGTGGTCACACCAGTGTGGTGACGTTTTTATTTATTTTTTGATTTATGTTATCGTTTTTGCTCTTCTGGGTGATTCTTGTTACTTATATATCCTCAAACACACCTACTTGCTTGCTTCCTTTTCCACCCTCCTAGTCAAGGTGAACCCTAGCCAAAGGTATTTGGAATGGGGTCACTCCTAAAGCTCTGACTGGAGTAGACTGCCCAAGGAAATAGTATTCCTCTTTAACCATTGCAGGCTTCATAATGGTTAGGTCAGAGGCTGTGTCTCTCTTAGCAGTGGCCTGTTCCTCATCTACTGGGATAGGATATAACCTCTTGTGGTAGTTTGGTACCTGTGTTGTTGTCAGACATCTTACTGCTGGCATTCTGTTATTCCCACTTGCTGGCTCCCCTACCTTTTGTTCCCCACCTTGGCTCCATGGACATCTATATGCTACATGGCACCACTAGTTACATTTAAAACATTTAACCTTTGATCCTGGCCATGTACCTGAACTACTGGCTTTCCCTTTATTGTCAGACTCTGTTGCAGCTGTTTAGGCTACCCACCTTGGGTTCCCCTGTACCCATGAGCAGCACTAGGTAACCCTTTCCTGTGCAGTGATGTCCTGCTTGCTAGGTATAGGTCTCCTTTTTTCCCCAACCTATCTGCGGTGTTGCATTCTGTATCTGCCAACCAGATTTTCATGTACTCAGGCAAAGTGCTAAGGGCTTGTTCTCTCACCAAAATGTCTGCCAGCCCTTCAGAACTGATGACCTGACACCCAATCACCCACCAAAGAAAATAAGTGGTTACCTCTGCAACATAATCACACACACTTTCATCTGCCTTGCACCTATGCTCACAATTTATTTTTCTATAAGCTTCAGGTATTAACTTACAGCCTTCCAATAAACAATTTTTAACTGTATTATAATTTAATCAATCAGCATCAGACAATTTAGAAACAACAGTTACAGCTTTAACATGGAGTAAGGGGGTCAGGAACTGTACCCAGAGCCTTTGGTCAACATTATATTGTTTACAAACCCTTTCAAAGATATGAATACAACTATCAAAATGATCACACTGTGGAAGAAATTTACTGACCTTTATTTTTTCTGGGGTTCGGTTATTCCCTTCCCCATTACCTCCATGACCCTGACAAAGAGTCAGTATCTCCTTTTCACATTGTGTACCTCTCATTTTCTTCGACTTTCAGATGTTTCAGTCTCCCTGCTGATTCTAATTCTATTTGTTTCACCTGCCACAGTCTCCCTGCTGATTCTAGTTCCAAATGTTTGGACTACAGTTCAAGTATCTTTAACTCCAGATAGATTTTTAAGTCCTCTGAGGCAAAGTTGAACTGTCCATTTTATGAGAGTCGTACATTCCCAAGGCCAGCCTGGTTGTCTTCCTCATTGCTTCTCTGTAATGCAGCTATGGTTAAGGCTGCAATCATTTCTCCTTTCGTCAGGTTGATATGCCCCAGTCCTTGGCTTGGCACATCTCAGCCAACTAGTTCCTTGTCCTCGTGCCATCATTCTCTGCTGGCCTGCTCTCCCTGACTAATTAAGCTAACAAAAAAATAAAACAATTGTGATATGAAACTCTGAATGTCTACCATGTGGCTGCTTGAGAGTACAAACACTTTCTTTAGTAAACCACTGTTTACAGGCTATAGGAGTTCAATATCACAACACTGAATCCCAGTATGTGATGTGGTGATCCCACAACTGTTCACCAATAAATATGTGATGTGGATATCCCACCACTGTACACCAATTAATATGGGATGACCCACCACTGCCAATCAGTAATCAAGGAGCCTCAGTCCTCACCACTGGCAATGGGACATTCACTAAGAGGTTAACAGGTACGCACACAGTATTTCCAAATGCAGCTCTCTGTATCAAGTGCAATTTCCCTTAAGAGCACACAGAGGCCACAGTCAGTCTGGGGTTGGTTTATCTCTCTTTCTCCAGATCCCCAGTAATGCTCCCCATTGGCACAGGTATAGAGTTGAGACTTCCAGAACCATCTCTATCCAACCAGTGCTTCCCTGCCCAAGTAGCTGACACACACACTCTTTGATGTTTGATTTACACACACAGACATACCTGGGAAAGGCTGGAACAGGTTTACTAGCTACGCCCACTTCTGCCCAGACTATAAAGTAGTTTGCACTGCTACCAGAAACTCCTGCCAGCTACCTTAGGGCTCTACCAAGGGTACTCAATATACTGAGTGATATTAATATTAATACAAATGATAGTTTGACCAAGAGCAAGGCTATTAGGAGTGGCCCCCACAGTGTCACGAAATAAATATGCAGGCACTCTCAAAACTTAAATATCTCTACACAGATCTGACACAATGAAAGGTTTAAATATATTTAATAATAAATTAAAAAAGAACAAGACAATACAAAGTATATATTCATAGTGACATCAGAGTTCAAAACCACAGGAAATATTTAAAATAATATTGCAGTACAGGCTCACACAAATAAAGAAAAACATCTAAACTAAGCTTCACTATATTCCTGACTGAATTTAAGAGAATTATGCTGTTCCCTAGAAACATACTATAGAGCAAGGCAGATGTAGTGAATGGTTCTTATTGTTGTTGCCAGTTCCAAGACAGAATGCAGAATGCCCTGTCTCATTAAGAGACTTCTCGAAATAATATCTAAAATATTACTGCTTGAATAGCTGCAGAATGACATCATTTCTGGTCATCAGACTTCTAGTTTCCAGGCCAAAACCTTGATTGCTGGCAGCTGGTAGCATTTACCATCTACCTGTAAAGATACTCATACAAGGGGTTTTGCTCAGATCTTTGGCAGATGCTGGAAGTCATAAAACAATTACATTCCTTCATGCTTCAAAATTAGCAATTAGTTCATCCTAAAGACAATACAGAAAGCTTCCTAGTAGAGACTTTGTGTCTCTAACTGCATTGAAACATCTTTATGGAGTAGCCTATAAAGTAATTTAATTTCAGATATTTTCTATAGTTTGCCGCACTGAGGTTAACCTCCTGTATTCCAGTTTCCACTATTAAAATATATACATTTTAACAGTTACAATAGTGTATGCACATTTCTGGTCTCTTCCACTAGGGCACACTGTGGATACATTTTAAACACAGCACTTTACAAATACATTTTCAATACAAAGCAATTTGATATACACATGACATACAGTTCTAATGCATTTGTAACACAAGCATCTTATAGAAATTAGTTTGATATTCACAAATGACATATAATTATTTACAAAATTCCAGCTAGCTGTGCTGGCAGTACCTCCTTTCATCACAGATGGCATGATAGAAGATGTCTGGCAGTCAGTCATGACTGACAGAAAAGGTAGCAGGGGGCTGTGAATTAAGGGAGGCAGTGACAAGGGGTTCTCTGGTTTGATCCTCGGCTGGGGTGCATTCTGTGTGGAGTCTGCATGCCCTCCCTGTGGTCGCGTGGGTTTCCTCCAGGTGCTCCGGTTTCCTCCCACATCCCAAAGAGACATGCTGCAGGTGGATTGGACACTCTAAATTGGCCCTAGGTGTGAGTGTGTGTGTGTGTCACTTCTATGGAAGGTTGGGCACCAGGCTGGCAACTCGACACTGTAAAACTCCACTGCCAAGCATGAGTGGACAGGTGATCCACTGTGGTGACCCCTAACCGGGAAAAGTCGAAAGAAGAAGAAGAAGTGACAGTATATACATTGTTACTTTGTTTGTTTCTTGATTATTCATTTAAATTATTTGACTAATGGAGTGTATATACCTTATAAAAAGAGATACATTTCATTATGTAATTAGATATGTATAGGGTGGATAGATGAGGACCATATTTTAAGAAGTGGAAAATAAAACAGTCAGCTTTTTACAGTGCACATTTGCAGTCATTTATATTTATATTTATTTATTTATTTATTTATTTATTTATTTATTTATTTATGTACCTTTGTTTACAGGGAAATTCCGACTGGATGCAGGTCCTTTTTCAGCGGATGCCTGGGGAGAAAAGCTCCACATCATGTGCATGATAAATAGAGATACAAAATTGCCACAATAGTAAACAACATTATAGGTTGTTGGCTTTAATACAATAACAAGATATTAATTATCAACAGTATATACAGTAAATGTTGCAAGTTAAGATAGTTTCTTGTCATTTATAATATTAGTAACAAAGTTGTCAGATAAGATTTTAAAGTATATAAAGACAACTAGCTAATTCTGACTGTGGTTAGTAGTGGCAGTAGTATAGTCGGGTTAAGAGTCTAGGTGGAGGGAGGTAAGGGTGGGGTGTTAGTCTGGATTAGAACAAGGACAAAGCCAGTGCAAATTTAAGTGGAATTTGAGTGCAGTCTTAAAAAGGCTGCTGGAAGGTAGAGTAGTTACAGAGGGTGGAAGATTGTTCCAAAGTTTAGATATGGTACATGAAAATATAGCTTCTCCTGCTGAGTTTTTGGGTTTGATAACAGTGAGTTGATTTTTGTTGCTTGATCTTAGGAGCCTAGTGGAGTGATAGGGTTGGAGAAGGGTTTGAAGGGAAGGGATGTTATGGGGGTGATTAATAACTTTATGAGCGAGGGTGAGTTGATTAAAGTGAAGGAGTTGTGGGTGTTCTAGTCAGTTTAGTTCTTTAAGGGAGATACAATGATGGCTGCAGTAGGAGGTTCCAGTGGCAAATTTAGCAATTTTGTTGTAACAAGCATCCAGCTTGTGTAAGTCTGTCTGTCTAAGGTTGGTAAGTATGGAGAATGCATAGAGTAGGGTGGAGATTAGCTGGGAATTAGCTATAGAGATTCTAGCCACCTTGGTTAGGAATTGGCGACTTCGATATAATGCACCAAGTTTCTTGTGAATATTTTTTATTGTGAGAGATATGTGGGTGTCAACTCTAAATGTGTTGTCTATTTCCACACCAAGTAATTTTGTGTGTTCTGATGGAGAGATGATGGTATTGTCTTTGGCAAGAATGTTGAAGTGGGGGGTGTTTTGGGTGGCTTTGGAAGGTTGGAACAGGAGCAGTTTTGTCTTACTTGGCTTGAGTAGGAGCTAACCATTGGATAGCCAGCTTTCTACAGAAGAGAATGATTCCTGTATGATTTGTTGTAGTTCTGGTAGAGTGGGGCAGAGCAGATGAGAATAGAGTCACCTGCATACTGTATAAGAGATGCTTGTGTGGTGGCAGTATGTAGGTTGTTAGTGAAAAGTGAGAATAGCAGATGGCCAAGGATTGACCCTTGGGGAACTCCGAGAGTAACTGGGAGGTGAGGTAATAAGTTATCGTCCCAGATTACCGATTTCTGGTGTCCATGTAGATAGCTGTGTTATATATATCTTATATCTATGTTTATCTATCTATCTATACCTATATATATATGCAATTCTACTACCAGGAAGACACATGCCAGCAACCACAACCTCCCCTCTATTTGTCCACTTCTCTGGAATACAGATTGGTATCCATGGGTGATATCATTGAAAGCAAATACTAAATGCTTTGCTTCATTATGCCATGCTGAGAAATATTAATTTAAAAATTCTGAGCCACTCTGGTGGTGTATGGGGATAAACCTGACTATGGGTCTGCTGACCTGGGTTCTATTAGTGGCTCAGGTTAGTGATGAAGTGCCAAAGAGGGATAGGCGTTCTCATCTCTGGGGAAGAGGGTAATCCTGTGGGCACCTCTGGTGAGCCTCTCTAACTTATCTGCCATGGAGGCAGGGCCAAATGCCACATGTCTTCATTGCATTCCCATCCAGACTCTACCATAGAAACTGTGAGGGGAGGTAATGGGGTAGATCATAACAGAAACTCCCTTTGTGGATGTTGACAGCTAGACTTCCAGGATGCCATTATGTCCTGTACTGGCCCGAGTCCTAACTGATGAAGTCAGGTGCAGAGTAGGAGATAGTTATCAGAACCAGAAATGGACATGAATCACTGGTTAGGGTGCTGTAGAATGATGCAAAGGGGAAACAAGAGCCCCCCCCTAAAAAATATTAATTTAAAATTTTTGTATTTCATTTCCAGAATTTGGTTGTCTTTATTAATCCTTAGAAACTGTTGTTATAAATTATTATTATTATTATAGGTTTATGCTACCATGAAATTCTGTATTATGCTATTGTTTTAAAGAAAGATCTGGAAATATTCATACTGCTATACAGACAGTTCTTGTATTATAAGGAGCACTGATGGACTTTCTTATTCTGGTGCTGTGATAAACTCAGTGCCACAGTTCAAACAGCACTATAGAAGGAAATACACACATTTCTGCTTTACTTACACATTTAATAATCCTTAAACTGTTACTATAACTCATTATTATAGGTTTACACTACCTTGCAATTTTATATTATGCTAATTTATTTAGAAAAGATAGGGACGTATTTGAATTAATCAAACACAAGGGTGTCTCAGTCTTGTTCAAAAAATGCTGACACAAGAAAATAAATGAAAAAAAAAAAAAATATATATATATATATATATATATATATATGTATGCATATATATTTTTAATAACACGTTTAGTGCTTTTGTCTGTGCACAGTTTAAAGGACGTCATCAGAACCTGCAATTAATTTACAAGTCACTCTTTAAATACGCTTGACTCAGTCACATGATCGATTCAATCAAATATATTTAAAGAAACAGCCCAAACTTGCAATTGCTGTTACAGTAAAAAGAACAAGTAATACAAATAAATAACCAACATCTAAAAACACATATAATAAATGAAAAAACAATATTTAGAAATATATTTAAAATTGCCAAAAATATGTTAGTGCATGTATATATGAAAAGGCATATTGTAAAAAAAAATTGAATGTAAATTTAATATCTCACAGTTTGGCAGCACACATTTTAAGAACACTACAGAAAGAGCCATTATTGTTGAGACCTGGCAGTTTCATTGCATTTAACCTAAGCTACCTTAATAATTGCCTGTACTCTATGACGGTCTCTCAAGGGCCTCCTCTTAGATTCTTTTCAACCTTTTCTAAAATGATAAATATATATATTTTTAAGTTAAAACAATTTCTGGAGTGTTTAAACAATGCATTTTTATCATTGCATCCCCTAATGTCATAGTTATTCTCATCTATCCAGGGTCCCCTCTGTCTTACTTATATAATATGATCCGATGTATATAATACCAGTGGACATACAATTACACCCATTGACAGGGTTTATAGATTTTGATGCCCATTAATGTTGATTTTATCACCCTCAAAAATAAATGGTCATTGACTGCAATGGCCATACTTTGGAGTTTTTTTGGTTGTCTCTGCCTACTGTCCAACTCTCTGTTGTGTTCTACAACTTTCTTAAAATTTGGTTCCCTCCTAAAATTAAAAAATAGGCCTTTCATCCAATACATCAAACAATCTTACATTAAATTTAAAAATACACCATTTTTTTAGAACTAATTCCTTTTTCTAAATGTGTAAAAGGATGATATTTAAGGATACAACTCTTTTTAAAGCCATCACTATTTGACTCTTTGGCATTTGTATTTCTCACCAGCCCTTGTCCAAGTAATGCTGTAAAACTGATGTTCCTGTTTGCTTCTTCCTCCCATCGTTATTTTATTTAACATTTGTTGACCTGGAAAGTACAACTAGACAGAGCCTATTTTCAGCAGATACCCAGGGAGAAACACTCTAGACATATATCTTTGGAATATGGGAGGAAACCAGAGTACCCAGAGGCAACACTTACAAACACAGGGAGGGAGTACATGCACACTCCACACAGAAGGTACCCCAGCCAAGAATTGAACCAGAGAACTTCTTGCTTTGAGTAAACAACATTAACCACTGCACCGCTGTGCCACCCAAATCTTATTTTATTTATAAATTTCATAAGGTAACCCCTGTCGAGAAACACAATTTTAAGTTTTTTATATTCTGTATTAAATACTTGGTCATTAGATAACATCCTTGACATTCTTGCAGATTGACCCTTTACTAAGGATTTTTTTAATGGGTGATTACTCTCAAAGTACAAGTAGGTATTGAAAAAATTGCATTCAAACTTCCCATCTATTTTGTAAACAGTTATAATCAAATAATTTACTTTATCTAATGTAACTAGATATGTAAATCTCTGGAAAGAAGTAACACTTGCAACATACTCCATAAAATGCATTCTTTTTTTTTTTCAAGGTATCATTCAAATATTGTCTAAACAATGGATGTATAATGTCCAACAGTTAAAAAATCAGATTTAAAGATAAATTGTTCCCATGCCCACATAACTAAATTTGCGTTGATACCTGGGCACATGCAGCCTTCATTTCAACAGCCTGCACTTATTTGTAATACTCCCCCTCAGAATAAATAAAGTTGCTGTTTAACACCAAATCCATAACATTAAGGATGATTTTAATCTCATCAAAGCTCAAGAAGTCACATGACAACAGGACGTCAGGACAAAAAAGATCGAAACCTTCTTGGTGTGGTATGGATCCAAACAAATCTACAAAATCTACACTCAGGAAGGTTTTCATCCTAATGTTCAGGACAAAAAAATCCAAAAAATCCCAAGAGTCTTTTACAATATAATGATGTTTATCCATGAAATGTTTTAACTTGCGGTCAATGTAGACAGCCAGGGTTAAGTCTTTGACCCCTGAGCTGTCACAACTGATCTGAAGGGTGGATTAGTTACATCTTTCTGCACTTTGGAATACCAAAGATAAGAGGTACTACAGACTTATCAATAACTAACACTTTGTATAATTCTGGGGTAGTAAGACTCTATAGTTACAGTACATTTAAATATAAATCAATTTTACAGTAAGCTACTTTGATCTCATTCATCAATACTGAAATATACTTGTTGGTGTCATATAAAATCAAGCATTTTTCTAGAATAATCAAAAGTATTCATAAGGACAATCCCACCACCTTTGTCTGGCTTCATAATAAGGAGGGAGCGGTCATTTTTAAGATCACTGAGCAATACCCTCTCATATCTAGTTAAATTGTCAGAAGATGGGTGAGTTGCAGCTAACTCTAAATTGTATATTTCTTTCTCACAAGCATTCTCAAATAAATCAAGTAATTCATTTAAAGAGGGCTTTAGAACACTTTTCTTTTGCAATTCTAATGAAGTGGAGTCATATTTGTCATGCTTTTAGCATTTACGATTGCTGGACTTTCATATTGTGGTGCTAAGATGAGCTCAGTACACCAGCACAAATAGCACTATAGAAGAATAATGCACAGATTTCTGCTTTACTTAAGTACACATTCATGTACTGTGATATGTGTCATTATCTCATGCCATAGTTGAAAACCTTTTTCATTCTGGGACAGTCCAGCAAGAGAAGTAAAATAAACAAATGAAGTTTATATATATATAAGTAAAGAAATGCTACATTTCTATACTCATCAGAGCTAGTTCTGAATATCACTTCCACTGTGTTAGCAAAATTAGAAAACATATATTTGCTTACAGTATTTCTTCAGGTTAATGTTGTGCTGTTGTGCTAACTTAGTCACCATATAACTTTCACAGAGTTAATTTGATCAATATTCCCTAAAGCTGTTTAAAAACAAAAGAAAAACATAAAAAACATAGCTAAAATCTGCCATGTAAATATCTCTCCCTCTCTCTCTATATATATATATATATATATATATATATATATATATATATATCATATGACTGAAACTCATTTCATCGACAGCTCATTTGGCTGACAAAAGTATAGTATAGGTACCCCCAACTATATATAACAACCCCACAGTTTTGTCAGCCAAATGAGCTGTCGACTAAATGAGTTTCAGTCATATATATATATATATATATATATATATATATATATATATATATATATATATACACACACACACACACACACACACACACACACACACACACACACAGTATATATCTACAGGGGCAGAGCAAATATACATTACAGCCATAACTCTCAACTTCATGAGGAAGAAATCTGAACAAAACCAAAAACAATGGAGAGATGAAGCCCAGAAAATAAGGATGGATTTGAAATATTGCTCCTATAAACTTAGACAGTTGCTAGAGTAGCAAACGTTGTGTTAGCATGCATTTCTCAAAGTGACATGCAGTCTGAAACTCAAAAGTATGTCATTATTTACTTGACTATAATCTTTAGCACTTTTGCCAAAAAACTACAAATTTTATGAGGAACACACCAAAAACATGAGGCAAAAATCTGGACAGCTGAGAGGTATGATTACATCTTACCTTAAGATAGGCAATGCTGCTTTAGTTCAATATGGGCAAGTTAGCTGGCATTCATTAGCAGTGATTCTGTTTGTAACAAAGGAAAATGCATCACACTTCTGACTCACACATGATGTAGGTTCTAATCTCTGCATTATTATTTCAAAAGGTATCATAGCATATCAGTAGCAGATTTAAAGTATTAGACAACATTTAGGCTATACAACCGAAAAGACTAGAAAGAAAAGTCCTGTAAAGAATAAATATTAGTTTTGAATGTTGCGCACTTCACTTTAGATGCTGGTAATACTGCTTATAACAAATAAAGCAGAAATACAGATTAGGTTAGAACCTTAGCATTCATTTAGGCTTCTTAAAATACCTGCAGTGATATGCAGATACATTGCAATTAAAGATTCTGAGTAGAACACAGCTTACTCTTCAGATGTATTGCATCAGTAGCCTGAAATGCATTTGAGTAATAAAGTGAATAAAAAGTATATCATGGCTGGAAAGCTATAAAATGCTTGTCAGATATTCATTGCTTGCTAGCAGGCAATTGTGTCCAGTAAATTAAAGCCTTGTGGTTTTAAATGGTTTGATGTACAGTGCTGTCTTCAATATCCAATTAAGGAGAGTAATTATTAGTTAATCAGTAAATTAGCACTATTAGTTTTGTAGGCAGCCAAGACTAATGCACTTGCAACCCTACTGTTAAACTAGTGCTTTAGGTGGAAGGCTCTATGAGATACATTAGTTCATTTAAAAGGTTCTGATTTAGAATTTACAGCTGAAACTGTTTGTGGTAATACAATGACACCATTTTCTATACAGAAATTATATTCTAGAGTGCCTCACAGGTACAGGTATGATTAACTAATACTGTTGCTAGGCAGGCTAAATAACTGACCGTCTGCATGGATAAGAATATATTAATGTGAAAATAAATTTTGAAGATGATAGCAGTAAATCAGAGAATTGTCTGAGACAAACAACCTGCATTTTAATGAATCAGCCTATATGTCTATCTGTCAGTTCTACCTATATTTATTTTTGCTGAAATCTTTGTTGCATGGAAAAGGTTGCAAGTATTTTATTTGTCACCCTCAGCAATGGGGTGAGGGAGACAGTGTCAGGATGGAAAGAATGAATGTCAGCTGATTATAAATGGAATAAGCTGATAATGTTATATTTTATTTGAATGCAGTTCCATGTAACTGGTGGAAAGATCAACAAAAGTAAAAAAAAAAAAAAAAAAAAAAGTTTCTGTCACCTCACCAGTAGCATAGATGGATAAAGCCCTGACTACATCCCAGGTGATTTGATTTGATTAGTCATTCGGGTGCTTGACGTCGCGCTAGGAAAGATGCATGTGTCTGTCCTAGAGAGGAAGGAGCATATGGTCTAATCCTTCTTTGAGCTCTGGTAGAGGCCGATGCTTAGTAAGAAAATTCCTGGGCTGATGGGGCAGAAAAGTCATGGCTGTCCTATGGGCACAAGTTGGACCACATGGTCAAGCCATTCCTAATATCACAACTAGCCAGACATCTCTATGTTGTTACACAGGGAAAGAGAGAGAAAGATGTTCAGATTAGAAAAGAATCCATATGCTGCTCAGCATGACATGAGCTGTTACAAGGTAGGATGTAAGGGTTGATGGTTTCACATTTTGGGATGATCTTTCTGTATCGCCTCCAGTCATAGTATGGGAATAAGCCAGACTGCCTGATTGTGGAAGGGTCCCATCTCCCCCTGCAGCAAGCATGCCAATAATAGAGCAGCTGGCAGACCAAAATAAAATAATCACAATAAAAATTAGAGTTATACATTACCATAAACAAGTGAAGCAGACCAACAGTTCTCTAGTCACGGGACAACTCAACCTCTGACCACTGTTTGGCGTGGAAGCACTTTTTCTGGTGCTTCTGCTCTTTGGTTTTGAGGTCAGTCATGGATTTTAGATAAAGTTTCCAGGTTTTTCTTGGTGCAGTATAGGACGTATCTGGAATCACCACTCTTCCCACATAAACAACATGCTTAGATTTACTGGTTGTACTAAACATCCCTAGAAGTATACATTGTAAATGAGTCATTGTCTAAGGAAGAGTAAACCAGTTTACAAAACAAATACTTAAATAACTCTATAATAAATCAAAGGAAGTAGTCCACCTAATTATAAATAATCACTACTGCAAAATAATCAGTCTGGAAAAAATAAATTAACTATATTTACCTTTGAAAAAAATAACTTTTGATAAGTTGCTGATAAAAAGGAAAACCATGTCAAACACAGAGTTATTGGTTTGAGAGGAATGGAATATTTAGGCAGCACTCTTCTGAATACTCCATAAAAAAACTACCAAACGAAAGGTTTAAATAAATTCTAGGCTTGCCTAATCCTGTCATTTTGTCATAAAACAGTCACTGGTCTAAGACAAACAACTGCTAATTATCTAAGTTGCTAAAAGGGGTGTAAAATAATTTTATAGCCCATTGTTCTGAATATTGTGATACTTTTTAACAAATACTTCATTGAGATATCTAAGTACTTTATCACAGACCCTTGGTAAATCACAAATTAGATTATCTCCTGCAAATAATTTCTTCTCATACTAGAAAAAGTATAAGAAATTAACAAACTGCTATCTTAATAAAATAGCAGCTCATGTTAGAGTACAGAGTGAAAAGTCCTGGCATTTTTATGACCGTAATGCTAAACGCCTATTTAATATGGCTAAATGGATTGTATATTTCTAAATACTTTATCTCAGACCTTTTGTAAATCACAGATCAGATTACGCCTTGCAAAGAATTTCATCTCATGCTAGTAAAAGTATAAGAGACAAACTAAGATCATGTTAAATTACAGAGTGAACATTTTTATGGCTACAGTGCAAATCACTTGCCCATTTAACATGGCTAAAAGCCTTAAAATTTAATAATGGCCATGCATGCCAACACATCTGGTGTAAAAGACCTCCAGAATATTCTTCTCATTTTAGACATATATGCCATATCCTAGAAAATAATATTTAAGTAACTGATTGCTTGAACAGTTGCTTCTTTATAAGTAAAACATTTTTCTCTTGTCCCACTTTCTGTACATCATATTTTCTTTGCCTGAAGATGTAAACATAGCATTGGAACGGGTTGAAAACATTATAAAAAAAGGCAAAAGAGAGTAAGTATGTCTACACACCTACATTCAAGCCCAGTTAAATTGTTTATCAGTTTATTAAAATACTTTTAAGACTGAATTGTCTTGGCACTTTGATTACACCAGTAAATTCCTACACATCAGCATTTTTATTTCTGGTGTCCATTTACTTACTTTATGAACAATCTACAGTCAGTTTGTCATGTTCTGTGAAAATTATTGCATTTTATATATATATATATATATATATATATATATATATATATATATATATATATATATATATATATTTTTTATTTTTATTTTTTTTTTATTTTATTTATTTGCAGTTGTTTAACCAGGATAGTCTATTGGGCCAATAAGAACCCGTTTTCAATGGAGTCGTGGGGAGAAAAGCTCCAACACAAAGATAAACGGCAGTTTACAAATTAAATCTTTTGCAGTTATAAGACAAAATGAAAATTACAGCAGTTACAATAAAATTAATAGGTTACATTTAGCAGAAAAGAAACAAGACATTTCTTTAGTAAATATGCAGTTTTGTGAAATGGAAAAGTACAATTTTAGAATGATAAGAAGTTATTTACAATTGGCTTTGTACTTGCTAGGTGTAAGTATGGAGTTGGAGTCTGGAATAAATTAGATAGCTGCCAGTAGGAAGTAGAGAATAGGCTATGAGGGTCATGCATACCAACACATCTAGTGTGAAAGACCTCCAGAATATTCTTCTCATTTTAGACATATATGCCATATCCTAGAAAGTAATATAATAATAATAATATTTAAATCTAGGACTGACCTCATATATATATGGGTCTACTGTATAATTTTGAAAACCCACATCTTCGAAATTAGACAGTAGACCCACACCTCCGCAAAAGTGCACTTAAGCGAAAGTGCACTTTCGTGAACATTGGTTCAATGAACTGATAAAAAACCTATAAAACATTGTTTTTGTGCGGGGGTACAAGCCCTCTTGCACCCACCCCCCCACTTAAATATACCAACTCAGAGATTGCACTATAGTGGCTATATATATATATATATATATATATATATATATATATATATATATATATATATATATGTATTTATACTGTGTTAACCAGAGCAGTCCCACTAAGCCAATGGCCAACCAATACACCAGGGAACTTTCCCTACTCATTTCAATAAGTGCTGGAGGATCTTTTCCATTCCCACCTCTACTATCACCACCTCAGGCAAATGAGACCTCAGTTAAACATCTCATCTGACGGATGGGTTAATGAATATAAGTAAGTTTAAGTATTCTGAGAAGGATGAGATTATTTTTTAATGGTCAAACACTTCGTTTTGACCAGTTTCATTGCTACAATGATATTGCATGTATTGCTGGAAACTGTTGAATTATCACTATTAATTCTATCTGTATGTAGAAATGCAGAATTTATGCCAGTTATTCCTTGGTCCCTTTCTACTTATGTAACAGCTGCTCCTTCCACTATATTTATGTACTCCATGTTGCATTTTTGTACTAGTTTCATCAAATTTACATGGATTTGTTATAAATTGTCTACTTTATGCACTTTTTTGGGCATCAGTCATATCGCATCTTCACTTGCAAGTTAATGACTATTTTTTATGTTTTTGTTTGTTCTCTTTCTCTCTGTCTGTCTCTGATTTGTAAAGTGTTTCATTGACAGACCACACATGGAGTCCACTTTTGCATACACAGATATATGGGAGACATTCAAAAAATAGTTGCTAGAAGACAATCATGCCACAGTTCTCTGTTTCACTAGATAAACAACAATGAACTAAAATAATTGCATTCTCTGGCAAATTTTTCCAATGTTCTGACAAAAAAGGTTAACAATCTGCCACAGAAAGAATTAGACATAATTTTATAATTTGATACCTAAGGTAATGGCAAAGAAGGTTCCAGTCAGTAAAATCCCAAAAACATATTTAATACAAACAATACTATGCGTAAGCACTTTTGTTCAAACACAATAATTTTGAACTTCCTCAGACAATAGAATAACATCACATCTAATAATGGTACCAAAATCTTTCCTGTCACCCACACCAAACTACTCGGGGTGATAATAGACCACAAACTTAGATTTGATATGCATGTCAACCAGACCATTAAATCACTCAACAAGAAACTTGGGTCCATGTATAGAATAAAGAAATTCTTAACCCCGCACACCAAACTAACCATCGCCCGTACTCACCTCCTCTCCACACTCCTCTATGCCTCCCCGATATTCTCCTTCCTTCACAAGAAAGAGCTCAATAAATTATCCACTACCTATAACCACATAGCCAGATTCATTACCGAATGCCCTACGCACCCATCACTGCCTAAATCTAAGGACACTGGGATGGCTAGAACTGCCCAACATTCTTAAACTCAACCAACTTACTGAGGCATTCAAAATTATTAAACATCCCGATAAAACCCCCTCACTGAACAACATACTTACCCCCTACTCCAATCTTTCATCCCTTAGGTCATCCAAATGTATACAAGTGTTGACCATTAAATCTAACAACTCGGGTGGTGAAGCTCTTTATGCCAATTCCATTGGCAAAGCCTGGAATGCCCTCCCAAGCAACCTAAGACTAATGACCACTCTGCACCAATTTAAAATTCACCTCCGAGCTCTACTAAAATCCCAATGGCTATGCCCATGCTTTAATCCCGACTAATAGCTCACGCCCCCGGCTCTACCTGGCCTACCCAAGCCTCCACACAACCCAAATCCTTAAGGGTCCACTCTGTAGCCATGACAATCCATCTTGACTAACTTGTATCTCTTTTGGATTATATTTACTATTACTTATTGTTTTAATTTGCTTACTTATGTTAGCTTACTAACTTACTCTAGTTTTGTTATCACATGTGTTAATGTACCTCTGTTCTTTGGAGCTTTTCTCCCCGGGCCTCCACTGAAAACGGATATGTATCCAGTTGGACTAACCCGGTCAACAAATGTAAAATAAATAAAATAAATAAACATACTTGTTTTTATAGGAGTAACCTGTTTCAATTAAACAATTAAAAAACAATCAAGCAATCCTTCACTTGAAATAAACACTTGAAATAAACACTTTTTAAAGGAGAAAGTCTACATTATTGTCTTTTATACCAAAAACATATTTAAAAAGTATATTTTTTAAAACCAATATTGTTCATCTTAGAAGTGATTTATATTTAAGAAAACAGGACAGGGAACAGTTTTATTTTGGCCAGGAAATACAAGGGCATTTGATTTTAATTGCCATAGTAATGCTCTTATCTCTAAGTCCAAGGCCCATGGTCCCCCCTAATATTTTTATTAACCTGGTCAATGACCATATATTTAACCATGTGGTCAGGATTTTCTTCAATATGCTTAGCTAAGGCACTGTTTACATTCCTGTTAGTAATACTATATTGATGCCTATATATGCGTTGTTTGATTTGTCTTTCCGTCTTACCTATATAGAAGGACAAACATTGCTGGCACTGGGCCAAGTAGACCACTCCAAAGGAATTACAATTAAAGTTGCCCTTGATCTTAAAAGAGACACTTTGTATTACAAATGTGTCTCTGGTCTTAATACATTTACAATATGCACAACAGCCGCATTTTGTCATCCCTATAGTATATGTAGACAGTGTCAAGGGATGTCCTATAAGGTTCTTATTTGTTCTACCCCTTTTAAAAATTATTGTAGGTGTTTCACCAACCTTCAATCTTATACTAGGGTCTTCTAAGAGAATAGTCCAATTTTTAAATATATTCCCTATTTCTCCTATATCAATGGACTAGGGTATTATGAGACCAGTGGAAAAGTTTTTCATGTTCCTTGCTTCTGTATTATTGGAAGGTAATTCAGTATGAGTATGGGAAATGTTATAATCAAAGGTTGGAACATTATTTGGGGGGGGGCATGAGCCTTGGACTTAGAAATAAGAGAGTTACTATGGCAATTAAAATTAAATGCCTATGAATGAAAACTGTTCCCTATCCTGTTTTCGTAAATATAAATCACTTTTAAGATGAACACTATTGGTTCTAAAAAATATACTTTTTATATATGTTTTGGTATAAAAGACAAGAATGTAGACTTGCTCCTTTCAGGTGAATAATTGCTTGATTGTTTTTAAATTTTTAATTGAAACAGGTTACTCCTATAAAGCCAAGTATGTGATGTTAATCTATTGTCCGAGGAAGTTCAAAGTTATTGTGTTTGAACAAAAACACTTACACATAGTATTGTTTGTATTAAATAGGTTTTTGGGATTTTACCAACTGGAGCCTTCTTTTCCATTACCTTTGGTTTCCTGGTTTACTGTGTTTTTTTGAGGTTTTATAATTTGATACCTCTTTTCTTTTTTTTTGTTCTTCTCTGCCTGCTGACCCTAAGCTCCATTTCAGTCATTTGTCCCATTCTTTATCTTTCATGAGGATGAGACATAGCCAAATGTAGACATAATTAAGGGAGGCCCTCACAGAGTTTTCCTGTTCAGATCTTGACAAAATCTACATGCCCAATGAGCCTTCTACCATGAAGTTATGCAGTTGATATAGCATGTGAGTGGTACCCACTTCCACAAGTGACAGAAGCCTGAAAATGACCCTGCCTCCTAGAAAGAGCACATTATGCACATTTCTTCTGTCTCCACTGGGAAATTTGGACACTTTGTGTGCTCTGAACATGTGCCTTGCCCCTCTCTTTGAGAGGCAAATAGCCACTACATGTTAACTCCTCCTCTACTTCCCCTTCCAGCAGAAGCTCAAGCCATTAATTGAACCAAAGTAACCTATGTAGTAGTCAGGGATATCTCCCTCTGTACCAGTGTTTGGTTCCAAATAAATGTTGTGTTGTGTCTTTCGGCTTTTCCTGGTTAGGGGTTGCCACAGTGGAACTCCGGTCCGCTAATGATTGGCAGTAGATTTTTGCATGCCGAGTTGCCGGCCCTGATGCACAACCTTCAGCGAAGGTATGCCCATTCACGCATGTCTCCACACAGAAGATGCTCTAGCTGAGAATCAAACAGGACAACGTCTTCCTGTGAGGCAACAACGCTACCCAAATAATGACTTAATTTGTAAGTAGTTCTTAAGTGATTAATACCATGAAGTGTTGTCAGTTCTAAGGAGAGAAAAAAAGGAGTATCAGACATTAAATTTCTGAAGTAATTAAATATAATTTTCTCATGCATATTCTTTCTCTTTAAACTCCTTTCCAGCATGTTTCTCTTAGTTGGCTAATTCTATAATTGATTACTTCATTAAAGAATTAGTGCTTATAAATGGTAGCAATTCATAGCTCTCAACCTTCCATCTCCAAAATAAGGAACACTCTCCTTCATAATGTGGAACAAATGGACAAAATGTAGAACACATACTAGTGGCTTACTAACAACTTCAACTAGGAAGGTCATAGGATGGTTAAAACATGCTGGTTTTACTTATAAAGAAGATTCTTTAATGAATTAATATGATTAATTTCTATTTACCATGGATTTCACTTAAAAAAATTCCTAACACTGAATGTGTGATAGACTGTTTCAATGTGGATCTTTGAGGAACTTCGAGGAACATGAACTTTTTAAGACCCCAAAATGCGTTAATGCTAAATAGGTACACTTGAATGAGGCTTAGCATATATTAGTGATAGTCATATCATTGAAGACTATATGGGGACAAAGTATCAATGTATTTCTGCATGCGAAATGAAGATGACATGAAATGAACAAATTAAATTTTGAAGCTGAAAAGCATGCATGCATGTATTTTCCTTAGTGTTGAATAGCAACGTTTTTGTAATGGTAGCAAAATTGGATTAATCTAGTATAGCTTCCCTGTTGTCAAATTATTTGGCCAAACACTCAGTGCCTCGCCTGTTTCTAAATAGTCCTAAATTAGTAATTAGACAACGACCCCCCCATTCATCATCATCTTCTTTCGGCTGTTACCATTAGGGGTTGCCACAGCGGATCTTCTGTCCTCTGCATCATGCTCTTTCACACCAACTGCCTCCATGTCCTCTCTCACCACATCCATAAACCTTATCTTAGGCCTTCCTCTTTTCCTCTTACCTGGCAGCTCCATCCTTAGCATCCTTTTCCCAATATACCCAGCATCCCTCCTCAGCACATGTCCAAACCAATGCAATCTCGCCTCTCTTGCTTTGTCTCCAAACTGTCCAACCTGTCTCCAAACTGTCCAACCTAAGATGACCCTCTAATATACTGATTCCTAATCCTGTCCATCCTAGTCACACCCAGTGCAAATCTTAACATCTTTAACTCTGCCACATCCAGCTCTGACTCCTGCCTTTTCATCAATGCCACCGTCTCCAACCCATATAACATAGCTGGTCTCACTACCCTCTTGTTGACCTTGCCTTTCACTCTAACTGGTACCCGTCTGTCACAAATCACTCCTGACACTCTTCTCCACCCATTCCACCCTGCCTGTACTCTCTTCTTCATCTCTCTTCCACACTCACCATTACTCTGAACTGTTGATCCCAAGTACTTAAACTCATCCACCTTTACCAACTCTACTCCCTGCATCCTCACCATTCCTCTACCCTCCCTCACATTTACATACATATATTCTGTTTTAGCTCTGCTGACCTTCATTCCTCTCCTCTCTAATGACCCCACATTAATATTCAAAAATGTGCATGCTGATTGGTCAGCGTGCACATTGTAAATCAGAGTTATAGTAATGGAAAAAGGTCCGGTCGCCCGGACTTTTTCCATTACTATAACACATTTTTTACAGCAACGGAGAACGCAAGATCTCCATTGCTTCACACTGTCTCGCTATGTTAAACGAGTTTAACATAGCGAGACAGCTTTAAAAAAGCAACAGAGATTCTTCGTTATTTTTTTTAAAGCTGTCTCGCTATGTTAAACTCCTTTAACATAGCGAGACAGTTTGTAAAAAGCAACGGAGATCTTGCTTTCTCCGTTCCTTTTTTCAAAACTGTCTCACTATGTTAAATGGGTTTAACATAGCGAGACAGCTTTAAAAAAAGCAACGGAGATTTTGCTTTCTCCATTGCTTTTGCCCACAGCTCTGATGTACTGCGTAGGCATACACATGCACAGTACATCAGAACTGCTGCAGAATACCAGACAGCTGCGGAAGGGCAGCAAGGAAGCATTATACAATGCCATTATTTAAGAAAAGTAATTATTTTTTTTTCTTAAATAATGTCATTAGATATAGCAATAACCCACTTCTGGGTGTGGGTAATGCTGGATTTACCCACGGCTGGCTTTGTTTGGCCACTCGGGCTTCGCCCTCGTGACCAAACCACACCAACCGTGGGTAAATCCAGCATTACCCACACCCAGTCATGGGTTATTGCTATATTATTCAATGCTTTTTCTTACAATTGAGTTGAGAATGGCAATTTGTTAATGTCTACCATTGTATTGCTTCCATTCTTGTGATGAGGGAACCACATTTGCTCCATTTTATTCTACACAAAACTCAACACCTTCCATAGATTTACTTCAAGCATTGCTTTGTGGCATTATCAGTTCTGTTAATTCTCTAAAAATAATATTGTCACTCCCATCATGAAATGAAAGCAGTGCTACAGTGTTCTGCTCAAAAGATGCAAAAATAATGTACTATAGCCTTCACTTTTCTTGCTTAACCAAAGCATGAAGTCACACTGCCCTACAAAAAAAAAATCAACCATGTAAAAATACCATGTTGTATACTTAGTGTGGTATGATAAATGAAGCTTGAAGTTCCTCCTGAATGTAAAAGCTTATAGCTGAATAATAATAATGTAAATAAACCTGAAAGCTGTTCTCTTTTGCCCAAGGAGACTTCAATAAATGGAACCTTCAAATGTAGTTTCTAAAATGCATTTGACAAAGTGTAATTCAAATAATATTTATTACACTGTAAAATAGAAGACTTTCTTATAAAACAGCCTTAAAGAATTTGTAAAACAATACCGGTATACATTTTTATATTTATTTATTTGTTCATTCATTCAGTCATTCTGCCAGTTTACCCACTGGAGATCTGCTTGTATCATATAGTTAAACTTATGCCTAAGGCAGATACAGGCTATAGCATGTGCAACTGATAAAATGAATAGCCATGTGCTCTAGAATGAAATAAAAAAAAAACACAATATTCACATTATAGCACACACACACACACACACACACACACACACACACACACACACACACACACACACACACACTTAGGACAGAGGGCGTCTATTTTGGAGTTACTTCTGCCAAAGTGTCTGATCAAATTTGTTTGAATAGTGCTGAAAGCAACACTTCTGTGACTCTTGGATTGCTGCAACTCAGGAAATAAATTATTTTCTCTTAGATTTAACAAACCTTCAATTGTTTATAACATACATGAGCATGGGGTGCAGTGACCCTCACACTGACAATATGGAGGGACTTTTTATTCACATAAACTCTAGATTTTATATGTGTTTTTAAAAACTATTCTGTCATTTTGAGAAAAAAGTACTTTCAATGCCTATATTCATTGTAATGTGCATCTCTTTACTTCATGTTACATTTTGAGGCTACAGGATCACAGGTTCATAGGTGTATATTAGGCTAACAATCACTAGGGCCCTTATACACTTATCGGACGTCAAGCAGACTGGTATATATTTTTTCACTGTTAACTGTTTTTGTCAACCAATTGCTGTAATGGCTGGTGTGGAATTACAGAATATGCAGCGATTGTAATGATATCATTGGATGTCCAGTAGGCTGATATTTTTATCAGAAAGTGTTTTTTTGTTTTTTGAATTGGGTGTCTGTTATGGTAGGTATGCACTTTATTTGAATTACAGAACCACATTCATGTACTGATAAATAAAGTAAGTCTACAATTCCTATTACAGCGGCTTGAATTGTGACACTTTTAGCGAACTGGCTGAATTTTTATTGACTTCGGTTCGTATATATTATAGTGAAAGTGCTGCACAAAATATAACAGACATATTAAGATAACGGTGAAGTGACTAAGGTCTTTCCCAGTTAGATATTATAATTTGGAACTGCTTGGATGTTCTTTCTTCAGGAATAAATAAATCTTGCGATATCTTGATGACTGCTGGTTGGTATGGATGTCAGATGTCGAATATCTTAATTCATTTGTTCATTATCTGAATGAAAATAAATATGGGATTCATTTTACAGTACACCATGTCACTGAATGTATTTCATTTTTGAATGTCAAAGTCGGCAGAATGATGGGACTTTGGAAAGCACTCTATTATATGCCTCCAGCTGTCATCTAAGACATATTATACAGAACATTCCTACATCTCAGTTTCTGAGGGTTCACAGAATGTGCTCTACTAATGATGCATTTTCATCACAACAACATGATCTTATTACCAGATGTTTGTCAAAGGAGCTATAATAGATCTCAAATTATTCAAACTAGTGAGTTAGTCCAAACACTAGATAGGACAGATTTGTTGAAATATCAGCAGAAAACCACCAGGAACAACAATATCATTAGATTTATTACTAGTTATGGATGCAACACGTTTGGTTTCATAGACATGATCCAAAAATATTGGGACATTCTTATGCCAATGATAGATTACGTAACCTCCTTGGTCCTAGATGCCAATTCTCTTTTAGGAAAGGTAGGAAATTGGGGGATTTTTTATCATTATAAGCATAAGACACAGTATAAAAGTACACCAGTGGACATTAGAAGGAAGTTTACTGTTGGGTTGTGTTCCATGTGGCCATTGTACTTTTTGCAAATTTGTGACTAAGACGAAGGAATTTACTTGTTAAAATACTTCTAAAATATTCCACATAAATATATTTGTCAGTTGTGCGATGGATTGGGTTTTTTATCTAGTCACATGCACATGTTCAGCATTTTATATTGGTCAGACATCACGATCCTTTAGACTACAGGTATCAGAACATTTAAGTAATATACGTAATAAATGTCTGTCAAATGCTTTATTATTTATATATAATCACACTGTTAAACATCCCACTGCACACCTTAAGTTTGTAGTTATTGATAAAGTTTCAGATAATAGAAACCTGAAAGCTGACTAGCATAATATTCTTAATCAGAAAGAAAAAATTTGAGTTATTAAATTGTGAGGTTTGTTTCGCCTGGAATGAATGACCATCTTTAACTTTCTAATTAGTTAGTCAGATGGGTGGACCCGATCAATCTGATTTGAGTATGTATATATATTCATGTTGAATGGTTACTAACTGTATTTTGTCTTGACACACTGAGGAAGGCCATAGGGCCAAAACTGGATTGTTAATTTGAAAACAGGGGTGAGGAGTACCTTGCATGCCAGGCAAAGATCACCTCTCTGCAGACTGTATATACAGAGACAGGGATTTGAAGTGATCAGCGGAGAAAATTTTGTTTACTCCCTCTATTTTTTTTTGTAAAGAACCTTTGTGGATGTTCTGGTTGCTGCCTGTGTCTGGTCAGTTACATACCAAAGGGGGCATTATTCTTTATGATGGGTCTGACGAGGACTCAGTACAGTGGTACGGTGACCTCTTTGGACCTAGATGCCATGCCCTTACCTATAATTTGAGCAACACTGAATGATTTTCTTACTACCTTGGACACATGTTGGTCAAAGGCTATGTTACTATCATCATGAGCTCCTAGACCCTGACTAGTGAATCAAATTTCAGGGGTGTTTTATTGATGACGTAGTTACCCAAGGTTGCTGACTTCCCAAAGGTACTATAATGGATTTCTTGGCACTGAGTTTTAAGCCAAGGTATTGGCACCAAGCATTTGTCTGTGTTAGACTTTCCTGAATAGTGTTCTTGCCTAGGAGGGATTCAATGACTGCACCCAGTTTGCAATGTCTGCAAATGTACTCAGCCAGAGAAGTTGAACATTGGCTTTAACATCTGAGAAGTAGATGCCAAAGTAGAATGGGCCCAGCACAGAGCTTTGAGGGACACCACTTTGTGACCAGACTCTTGTTGATAATGCTCAGTTCTAGATAGGCAGTATGCACTGCTTTCCCCTCATCCATTGAAGTTCACCAAGTTCAGTAAGCATGACCTTCATTTGACATTGCCAAACTGGGAAGGATGCATTGTCTGGTGGTCTCCTATGTCCTTGTTGATAATTACCATGATAATTATTTCCATTACTTTGAAAATAAATATAAATAGTCAGACTAATGGGTCTGTAGATTCCAGGATCTGTTGACGGTCCTCCCTTATGAAGGTGGAGACCATTGCAGAACTTCATTCTCATACCACAAGGCGTATTTTAAGACTATAGTTAAATCGTGACTCTAGGGTCCTTATAGGTCATATTTTAAACTGTTTAGGAAGCATCTCAGGATGTTATCAGGGCTGATTGAGGCTGTGTTCTTGGCTTTAGAGACCACAGCCAGTACTCCCAACTTATAGTTAGTTGGAGGAGTTATGTTTGAAGGAATTTTGGGAGGGATGGTTGGGGGTTTGTGGGGATGAAGTTGGAACTGAATGTGTCCACTAAATGGTTGGCACCATTAACCACAGTTCAGCACATTGCTGTGTGCTGCTCTTGTGGTTTCTGACATAGCTGAAAAAGGCCTTATGATTATCTTTCACTTGGGAGGGTATCTTAACCTCAAAGTTGGCTTTGCTTGACCTAGTTATCCCTCTTAGTTGCCTATTTTCATTAATGAGAGAGTTTTTATCTTAATGGGCATTACCCTTCCTGATTTTGGCCATATTTTCTTCTCTTTTGTTCTATATCCTGTTTAATTTGGGATGCCACCAGTGCAGTATATTGAGAAAAAGATGCTAAGCATGAAGCTACCAGGTAACAGGAAAAGAGGAAGGCCTAAGATAAGGTTTATGGATGTGGTGAGAGAGGACATGCAGGTGGTTGGTGTGATAGAGCAAGATGCAGAGGACAGGAAGAAATGGAAACAGATGATCTGCTGTAGCGACCCCTAACAGGAACAGCCGAAAGAAGATGATGACCAGTGCAGTTTGTTTCTGGGGCTAGTTTTGAACTTACTTCTGGTAGGTGCAGCAGCTTTAATGCAGCCATTGACATGGTTGTATAGGGTTTCTCAGAACAATTCAGTGTAGGTTGCTGTGTCTTCCCAGGGTTTGGAGGGGCATTAAATTTTGACAAACCATTACTTAATGAAAAGTTACTTTGCCATGTAATTGTTCCTTACTGTTACTGTTTTTTCTGAAGTTACAGAGTTAATTTTGATTTTGAAGGAAACTGCTTTATGGTTGGACCTTACCAGGGACAATGAGACATTGAGGGGTGAGCATTTTCCCATATTTATGAGTATGAGGTCCACTGTGTTGGAGACTTTATTGGGTGTTTTCACTGTTTGATCATGAGTCCTTATATTTACAAAGTCCAGGAGTCTCTGTTCCTGGAGATATAAGGTCATCTAGGATTCCCAGTCTATAGAGGGGTAATTAAAGTCTCCCAAGAGTAGGGTGTTAGGTTGGATGGCAAGTGTCTCCAGCAGGTTCAAGTATGCATTGTGAGCTTCTTGTGAGCTTCTTGGGATATGGAGGGGGATCTATAGCTGGCCAGGATATGGTACAGGATGTTGTTCATAGGTTCATAGGTAGGTACTAGGCTATCGGCCCTAGGGTATATACATGCCTAGCCAAAAAGGTACCCTGGCTTTCGCCACCCAAGAAAATTATTTTCCTGTGCCCCTGTCGAGCAGAGCCACAGAGGTGATCCCCGGGGTGAATTTCCTATTTCCCATCCAGTCATCAAGATTTTTCTTGAAGAGTGCTAATAAGGAACTTTGTTTGATATAGATAGGTAGTTTGTTCCAGAGTATGGGAAGTCTCTGGGACAGGAATCTATCCCTCCAGCATGTTATTTTTATTGTGGTGACAAGGTTTAGGCCCCTAGAGCATGTAGCTTGGAGGGATTGGAATATCTTTAAGTGGAGCATGTCCAACAGCTCTGGGTTTGACATAGCTTTGTATGTTAGGCAGAGATCGCCTCGGAGTAGGTGATATGCAATGGAGTAAAGCTGGAGTTTTTTGAGACGGTCTGCATAGGGCATCTGTTTGAGGCCAGTAATCTTCTTTGTGAGGTATTTCTGTGGCCTTTCCAGTTGTTGTAGATGTCTTGTGAAGTACATATCAAAAGGGGTGTTGTACTATATAATGGGTCTAATGACTGATGAGTAGAGGGGAACAATGACCTCTTTTTTGTCTATGGTGATCTGCACATGGAGGAACTCCAGCACATCATCCTGTATGACCACCTTAGAGGTATGCTTGTTACTGATATATATCCAGACACCTCCACCTATAGCCCTTGTCTTTGCAGCTATTGGTTTAAATGTGAGGAAGAAAGTGAAATGTTGCACTTCTAGGATGCTCTGTGCAACTTTATACTATGTCTTAGCAACTGCACAGATGTCTGTATTCTCAAGTGTGAGGAGGGCTTTGAGGGAGTGTAGTTTTTTTTTTATTTATTTTTTTTATTTAGGCTCCAGGCATTGACCAGTAACACTAAGAGGTTCAGTGAGTTAATTTTTCTATGTCAGTGCATTTGTCAATTTGATATTGGCTAAAATAGGCAGTATGGGGTGGATAATGCTTTAGTCAGTATTTGAAAGCCTAGAGGGGAGCAGACCGTTCTTTGCAAAGCAGCATAATTTGTTAACCATATCCTCCCAAGCTGCTAAATATTGGATCCCCTTAGCATGACAGCAGAAAGACAGCTAACTGTTAAAAACCATCACCTTTTGCTCATACTGTAGCATCATCCTTTTTGAAGATAATATGTTGCTCAATGGGAGGCTCATACCAGCCTGAGACACAGAATCTGAGAGCTCCATAATGTCTCTCTTCATATAGTCCAGGGAGGTATGTCTCGAGTCATTTACACCTATATGGACTATACTGGTGCCTGTGGTGTAATGACCTGAGTGTGTGCATGATTTGACAAATTCTGGCTCCAACTAAGTAACTGACCATAATCTTCATCTTGTTCAACCTCGTTAGAAGGCATCAGTATGTTTTACAATGGAGTCCTCTATGATAAGAATGCTAGAAAGTGAGTTTGCCTCCTTTAGGGGCTTAGTGTTTGAGGATCCAGTGAGTGTGACTGTATGTGCGGTGTTAAGTGTTCTTTTTTTCTGAGTGCCCTTCAGCTTGCTGAGGCATAGCTTTGACAATGGACAGTCTAGGAGATATTTGTTGTTTAGGAAGATTGCTTTTATGTGCCTCAACATAAGTTAGTCTGGGTGCGTGTTGTGTGCTGTTTGAGGTGGGTATTGTGCATGGTTTCAACAATCTGATGTGCACTTGTATGTGAGAGTTTAGCCTCCAGTGTCATTGTGCAAGCACGTCTCAGAAACTGTGTCTGTTCCTTTAAGGATTAAGTGGTTGTCGGTAAACATGAGACTGCTACACTGTTTCAAGATGTGCATATCCACCAAGCTAGCTGCAGAGAAGTTAGGAAATTGCAAATCCATACGACCATGTAATAGTGGCATTACAGAGTGAACATAACACTGCACTTATTTAATTCTGTCTTCCCAGCTGCCAGTGATCAGTTGTATACTAGTGCCCCATCTCAGATTCCTTACACAGCTGTCCACATTCTGATGATGCAGTACTGTTGAAGGTTTCCTTCAATGGGTTAATAATCACATTACTTGTTATTGCATTCTTAACTGATAGTAATAATAAAATAATGGCTTTAAAAAGGGTGCCCACTAGTAGATGTGCATTGTTTTCTGATATACCAGATAGGTTTTGCCTTTCCTGCTACAAATCATCAGCTGCATTTCAATGCTCTACCTCAGGAACTTTGCCAGCTTCCAAACATCATCTTATCACCATGACCAGGGTCCCCTAATAGGAGGACACCATGTCATCTCAATGACTAAGTGAAGGGGCGATAGAGGTATATTGTCATGGTGCCATGTTGGGACTTTCAGACAATTGCTTACTGATTAAACTATTACACCATCCTTGTTCACACTGGAGTAATATAACTACAGATGTTCAAACCCTATACAGGGTTACCAGAGTTGCATGTGTTAGCTGCGTCATGCAAGTCCCTGTGCCTCCAGCTGGGGACTTGCCATGCCAACAGAACCTCACCCGTAGAAAAGTGTAGAGTGAATCACTGCTGGTTGTACAGTGTTAAATCTGCTTATGTACACAGAATCACTTGCAGAATTGATTAGAATACTTCTGTTTCTGTAAGTAAGCACATAATGTACTAGAGTTGAGTTTTTAGCAATAACTTTTGTTTCTTATCTAGATAATTTGCAAGTTTGAATAGCATAAATTTTTAACGGAATCCATTGTTTGGGGAGATGAATCCTTAGTCTGTGCAGAAACAAAGGGCTGGAGAGACATGAATTAGGGTTGCATAGTATTTTCTAACTGAAGTCTTAGTAGTCTGGCTTATGTCCAGAGGTGGATGGGAGTATTCGAAACTGCTATAAATATTTATAGCTACCTAACTTTTTCACTGAGGCAAGCTTTCACATTCAGTTTTAAAAGTGATATGGACGGTATAGAACAAGAGTTTTGGATGACAGATACTGAGGAGGTAAAAGTTCAGACAAAAGTTGACAGGTTGATTTCAGAGAACTAACTTTTGTTCTAGAAGGATTCACCTTCATATTAAGGAAAACAGTGGTGCTCGTGTGATTAATGAGGGGCATATTTATTAAACTCAGTGCAAAAATCTGGACAAAGCCAAAAATAATGGGGCGGGGGGACAAAGGCCCCACAATAGGGACAAGTTGCGCATATAAACTTAGAAAGTTGCTAGAATAACAGTTTTTGTGTTAACCTGCATTTTTGGAGAATATAAAGTCTGAAATTCAAATGTGTGCCATTTTTAGTTACTTCAATCCACAGTAATTTGCCAGAAAACAACTAATTTTATGAGGAGTGGACCAAAAATATGAGGGAAAATTTTGGACATCCTGTGGAAATGTGATCACTCACTGGTGAGGAATCAGACAAGGAGGTGATTTAATGAATTCTGTTAAGGCAAATTTAAAGAGTTTTATCTTTTGGCACACCTTTTGTGAAGGATGGTAGACAATATTCAATATAGTATTAATTCATTTTCAGCAATCATTGTACATGCCAATTGCATCACTAGTTTAGCCTTTAACAGGTTTTCAATGTCCATGATGCTTTGCAAATCAGATAGTGAGCAGAAAACTTGAGGGTGCTACTTTATATGAAACAAAGTAACAGAATTCCAGAACTTGCTTTTGGGTAGTGGCATGGATATGAATGTTTTTTTGCTGGCTTTTTATGCTTTCTTAAGAGTATTAAACAAAAGTGTTTTATTTCTGAGAGTGTTTACTGTGAGCATTTTAGGTCTTTTGAACCAGTTCTGTTGTTAAGGAGCACCTAGTCTAGTTTGGGTTTCTGAGCAAGAAGAACAAGTAAAAGTGAAACAACAAGGAAGAAAAAAACAGTCGAGCAGTGCCATCCAGTCGAAATATCTCTTACCCCTGTTAGAAGTGTTCAGGTTGTCAGAAAATCGTCTTAGTGCATTTATGCTAGAAAACAGAAACATGCTCAAACCAGAAAGAAAGAAGATCTTCAGATACCGCAATGCAAGTTGCAAAATCTCAGCTCTTTTATTGTGGAACAGATGAGCTCTGCACTATGCAAGACTATTGTCAGCCAAGTTTAGTTACATTTATACAAGCCAAGTGGTTTGAGGGCAGGCGGAGATGGGCTGGGTACTGCTTATGGTTAGAGAGCCAAGGGTGCTGGACTGAGAGTGAGTCTACCTCATGCCTATGGACTGGATGCTGAATGGCTGTCACAGTAGGGGCCATTCCAGCCTGTCTCCATCTCCCTACTTTAAAGAATTGTTTTCCATGTAATATGATCCAGACAAGGAGCCTCCAGAGAATGAAAGAGATATAAACACTTAGTTAAAGTCTATTTACTGATCTGTGGCTTTTGTGTCAATTTCACAAGATCTGTCCCTAATTATAAAGACAGATAGTATTAGAATAAAACATTTCAAAAAGTATAATAAAGAAATACAAGCCACAGTACGGGAGTGCTCAAGACTGTTTATTTTTCACTTTTATTTGCTCTCCTTGGGATTTCTGGCCTCAGAAACCACAAGCTAGACCAGTCTGTTCCTTGACAATACAAGTGGTTAGATAGACATATAATTGGTTAGTCTCAGAGATCCAACTGAGTTGCCTTCACTGATCAAAGAAGACCCCTTTGATGACACAAGTCACATGACCCACTACGGCAAAAGGAGGATGCAACCACCCACTGAGGTTTAAAGACCTGCTCAAGGTCCGTACCCTCTTACTGGATAATAGCCCTCAGGAGGAAAATGAAACCCAGGACCGCTTTACCTCAGGAGGGTCCACTGCACTTGTTTGATTATAGTCATGTAAACAGCAGCACTCATCTGTCCCACAATAAAAGAGATGAGATTTTCAACTTGGATCAGGTTTCTGGGGTTTGTCTTTCTTTCTGATTTCAGTATGTGCTGTTTTGCAGCATAAACTCAGTAAGGTGATTTTCTGCTGACCACTGGAACAACATGAACTCATGACCAGGGATAAGAGATATTTTCACTGTTTTTTTTTTTTGTTTTACTATTAGCATTTTAGATGACAGTCAATTAAACAGGTTTGGAAATTTCTGCTGTAAAAGAAGTGAGGAGCACTTTGTAAGAATTATCAAGTCATATGTGTATATGGCTGCTGTGAGATCTTTACATTGAGGTTACAGATGCAAGACCATAAGACAGAAGTTTTGAAACTTTGAACTGTTTAATTATTTAATTACCAGGGTGTGTTTTGGGTGCAGGGGTCTTTGCCCCCTGCAAAAAAGTAAATAAAAATTTTTTTTTTTTTATTTACATTCAAAGTTTCAAAACATTGATCATATGGTCTTGACCATAAGAAATTCCAAGTTTAGAAGTAGAATCATATATACATATATGTACATATATATATATATATATATATACACAAAGATATAGATATATACACACATACACACACACACACACACACACACACACATATATATATAATATATATATATATATATATATATATATATGTATATATATATATATATATATATATATATATGTATATATATATATATATATATATATATATATATGTATATATATATATATATATATATATATAGGTCTACTTTGAAACATCTAAAACCCATAACATCTAATTTCATAACACTGGGACCAGAACATCTAAAACCCATAACATCGAATTTCATAACATCTAACACTACAAACCACAAGAAAATAACATCGCCTCCACATATTACTACGTTTATGCAGGGGGACAAGCCACCCTGCACCCCAAACATCCCCAGTAAATTAAATATACCAACTCCAAGATCGCACTACAGTGAGACAAAGTTAATTTTCTAAACCCACTGTATCAAGCCCCCCTGCAGAAACATAGTAAAAAGTCTGTTTGGTAGTTTGGTGTCATTATATGTCATTATATCTGGAGGGGATGTTATTTTCATGTGATTTGTACTGTTAGATGTTATGAAATTCAATGTTATGGGTTTTAGATGTTCTGGTCTCGAATGTTATGAAATTAGATATTATGGGTTTTAGATGTTTTGAAGGGGACCCATATATGGATATATATATATATATATATATATATATATATATATATATATATATATATATATATATATATATATACACACATACACACACACACACACACACTTAAGTATATATATATATATATATATATATATATATATATATATATTACAAAACAAACTTCATAACATATTAGCTAGGTGAAAGAAACACACAGAACCAAGTATATTTGAGTGATTTTGTTCTTTAATGGTAAGAACTTCATCAGAAAGAAAGGGCACATTCATCTAATTGATAATCCATTCACAAAATGCAACCTGGCTCTGTGGACATAAGGGGAATATGCACTGCTGTTCTGAATATCAGCTTTCAGCATCCAACCCCAGATTAGATTGTGCACAGGCCATCTTCAGAGCTGAGCCTTTGACCTACCACCCCAAGATCCATTCTATATGAACCACAATGTCTTCCAGTAATCCTCTTTGTGAGGTACTACTGTGGCCTTTCCAGCTGCTGCAAATGTCTTGTGAGGTACATTCTAAAAGGGGAGTTGTACTCTATAATGGGTCTAATGAGTGCTGAGTAGAGGGGAACAATGATCTCTTTTTTCCTTGATGAAAACACTTTTGTGATGAAGTGTGCAACATCGAAGGATTTCCTGACTACTGTGGTGATGTGATTGTCAAAGGAGAGACTACTTTCCACCTGGGTCCCAAGACCTCCTATCACACATTCGGTGTTAAGGAGACTGTCGTTTATGTGGTAGCTCATGGGTACAGAGTTTTTACCAAAGGAGATGACAATGCACATTTTGGCATTGAGCTTGAGGCCATGCCTCTGACACCAGGCATCTGTCTCAGTTAGGCCCGTCTGTAGGATGTCCACATCATTTGGGGACTTGACTATGGATCCTAGTTTGCAGTCATCTGGGAACTTCATTAGCCAGAGGCCTTCTGTGTTAGCCTGTACTTCAGAGAAGTAGATACCAAACAGGAAAGGTCCCAGGACTGAACCCTGTGCTACTCCACTTGTCACTGGTTTGAAGTCAGATTTGGAGTCTGCAACTTTTACAGTGTGGGTTCTGTCAGTGAGCCATTTGGCAACCCATCTTGTGACGTAGGGATTTATACCTATTTTAGTGAGTTTAGCTGTAATTCCAGAATGGAGGATGGTGTCGAAAGCCTTGGTGAGGTCAAGATAGGCTGTGTGAACCATCTTACCCTCATTTATGGCTTTGGTGACTGCCTCAAAGAAGTTGATCAGGATTAGAAGACATGATCTGCCTTTCACAAACCCGAACTGGGTGGGGTCCAGAGTTTGGAAGTTACCAATGTCTTTGTTTATGAGTTCCATGATGATATATGTTCCATGGCCTTGCAGACCAGGCTTGTCAGGCTAATAGGGTGATAGTTCCAGGATCAGTGGTGGCTTCCCCTTTTTGGAGTGGAATAACTGTTGCTGTGTGCCATTCAATGGGCACAAAGCCTGACATGAGATTATGATTGAACATGGTGCTTAGGTAGGGAGCCAGTTCGTTCTGAAGTTTGTGTAAAACGCAGCCTGGGATGTTGTCCGGTCCCATGGATGTTGTGTTTTAGGTTTTAGAGAATGCAGCTTTTACCTGCATAGATATGATTACAGGGACTCTGCATTTTTCCTGTATAGATTTGGGCCCTTTAGGGGGTGAGAGGGGGGTAATGTTAGCACTGAACCTATATGCCAGGATGCTGACATTGTCAGTTGGTTCTGTAATTTTCATGCCATTGTGCTGTAACTCAGAGCAGATCTGGGTGTTGCCATTGAGATTATTGACATAGCTATAGAATTCTTTGTGGTTGCCCTTAGAATCAGTGGTGATTTTGTTTTCGTAGCTAGCTTTGGAGGATCTTATAAGGGATCTCAGCTTCTTACTGAGGCTGACCAGGGAGCTCCTCCACTCATGGGATTTTACTCTCTTTTGCAACAGCTTCCTCCTTCTGTTGTAGAGTTGGTTTATGGCAGGGGACCACCAGATTAGCTTCCGTTTTTGGAGGCTAGCGTCCTGGTTCTGTTTGGGATAGCACGATCCATGCACTCTTGTAAGTGCTTATAACGTGCATTTGTGTAGGATTCAGCAGTCATAACTGTATTGTACATCTGCATGGGTGTCATGAAGTTTGCCACTTTTGTCTTAAGAAGCATGAAGTTGGCTTTGGAGAAGTTTTTTACCATGGTTTCCTTAATAGTGGGTGGGGGGCAGGATGTGGATATCTAGGGTGATTAGCTTATGGTCTGATCAGACCGATATGGAGTTGACTTCAGGTGTGGAACACCGGTCACTCATGTTGGTAATGACTAGGTCTAGGATATTGTTGCCCCTGGTGGGGATGTGAATAAGTTGATCTAGGGCATTGGAATTTATGAATTCCTGAAAGCGTCGAGCGAAGGAGTTGGTACATGAGTAGTTTTCCCAGTTAATGGTGGGGTAGTTGAAATCGCCCATTATTAGGGTGTTTGGTTGAACCCTAATATTTTCCAGTATATCAAGAAAAGAGGAGTGGGAATCCTGGGGCATGGTGGGAGATCTGTAGCAAGCTACAGTTTGGATTGCAGTTTTGCCCAGAGTTAGTTGCACTTCGGTAACCTCAGATGCATTTTGCTGTGCAACTAGCCTGGAGATGTGGATATCCTTAATGAATATGAACACACCTCCACCTTTGGTGTTCTGGTCCAGGTTAGATGGCTGAAAAGTGTGGTATGAGTTATAGCCTGGTAATGCAGTGATGCTCTCTAGAGCCTTGAACCAGGTCTCAGTCACTGCACAGATATCGATGTTCTCCATTTTAAGAAGTGCCTTGAGTGAGTACATTTTGAGATTTAGACTTCTAGCATTGAGTAGCATTACCCTCAGTTTTTGCTTGCCTGTTTCTGTTATGGTGGTGAATTTGTCATTTGAACCTTGCCTAAAAAAGGCACTATACAGGCGGCAAGACCCTTAGCCAGTATCCAGAATCCCAGGGGTGACAGGTGCAGGCCATCTCTGGCAAAGCATCGTTTTCTGTCGACCATGTCGTCCCAGGCAGACAGATACTGGATCCCCTTAGAATGACACCAGAAGCTTAGCCAATTGTTGAAGTCAATAATTTTGTCCTTGTACTGCGGTATCATTCTGGGTGATGGCAGGATGCTGCTCAGGGCTAGGGTCATACCTGCCTGGGCTACAAGATCGGAGAGCTCTTCCATGTGTCTTTTCATGTTGTCCATGGAGGTATGTCTCAGGTCATTCACACCAACATGGACAATGGCAGAGTCATATTTGTACTTGTTGTGAAGTGACCTGAGTGTGTGGGTTATGTGGCGGATCCTGGCACCCGACAGGCAGCTGACAGTAACCTTCTCCTTGTTTAGCCTAGTGAGTGGGACATCAGTGTGCCTGACTATAGAGTCACCTATGACTAGTGTGTGGGGTACATTGTTTTGCATTATTAGCTGTGGTTTATTGGCACACTGAGACTGTGGGCTATGTGTCATTTGGGTTGTGTTAGGGGGTGGAGGTTGCTTGCATTTCTGCTTTAGAGGTCTCTGTTGCTTGAGCAAATTATTATTGAGAGCCTCTGTGAATGTTTTTGTGCTTCTTTGTGTGGATTTTGGTGGTGTAGGTTTAGTGGGAATATGTGATGAGTGTGCTGTGGTGCAAGATTTTACCTTCTCCTCTTGACTGTCAAGTTCAGTCTTGGTTGGAGAGAGTTTTACCTCCAGTTTGGCTTGATAAGTGCATCTCTCACAGGTTGTGGCGTTTGGAGGTAGGAGGAGAGGATTGTCTGTGTACACGAGGCAATTGATACATTGCCCCAAGATGCCCATATTCATCAGATAGACAGGAGAGAACACTGGGAGCTGACCCTTGGACATGCCTGAATAAAAAACTTATTTCCTCTAGACAACTGAGGAAAGTGAGTATAAGAGCTGTTTTTCTCTAAGCAAGTGAGGAAAGTAAGTACAAAAACTTGTTTCCTCTAGGTAAAGAGGAAGGTTGAGTGCTATAGTAATTTGTAGCTTATTTAGTGCTAACAACTTCTGAACAAGTGCTGAGCACGAATAAGAAAATTCAAGTGCTAAAACTAAGAATTTGTACCTGGATCTTGTGGTAGATAGGCTACCTATTGCTTACCACTACCACTGATAAGCTAGAATACTTCCCTGCAACACAGAAAGGCTTGGGGGGCTCAGAAGCTTACAAGCAGTCCAGGATACAGCAAATCTGTATCTGGACGAGACTAGTTACAGGAAAGGTGGGAAACAAGCAGAAACATGGACTTTTAAACCAGAAGGTTGAAAGAGATGGAAAAACTGCCCAAACAGCCAAAAAAACTATAATTTCTGGGCCAGAAACCACTCTTGTGGTAGATAGGCTACCTAGTGCTTACCACTCCCACTGATAAGCTAGAAGGCTTCCCTCCAACACATAAAGACTTGGAGGGCTCAGAAGCTTACAAACAGTCCTGGATTTAGCAAATCTGTATCTGGACTAGACTAGTTACAGGAAAGGTGGGAAACAAGCAGAAATGCGGGCTTTTAAACCAGAAAGTTGAAAGAGATGGAAAAACTGCCCAAAGGCCAATAAACTACAGTTTCTGGGCTAGAAACCACTCTTGTGGTAGATAGGCTACCTAGTGTTTACCACTCCCACTGATAAGCTAGAAGGCTTCCCTCCAACACAGAAAGGCTTTTGGGGCTCAGAAGCTTACAAACATTCCTGGTTACAGCAAATCTGTATCTGGACTAGACTAGTTACAGGAAAGGCAGGAAACAAGCTTAGAATTTCTTTTTTTTTTTTTTTTTTGGAAAGAAAGAAAGGAGAAACAGAAGATAATTCAAAATTAAGGACTGAAGTGGCTTGCCCTTCACAAATGTTCTCCCTGTATTAGGTAGAATGAGCTAGTGACACTAGACTGGAATAGAGCTGGTATAGAGCTGAACAGATGGGACTGGTAGGAGTGTCTAAAGTCAAAATATGATCTCACTGTACTTGGTTGAGTGAGTAAATGAGATAGACCCAGTAGGAGTGTTCAAACACAAATTTACAGGAGGGGTGAGCAATTCGAAAGCCACCAAGATGTTGACTGAAAGGCTGATAATGGTGTATACTGTATCTTAAGACAGAGTAAGGAAACTCATACAGATTCTCCTACTTTGAACTATATCTTGAATGACGAATGTGAAGCACAACTTTAAAAGTGAGTTAGAAACCTATTTCCACCATTGTTGTGGTTAAATAAACATCACAGAACATCTTCTGGATTATTTTAATAATTATTCTGGTTATATGCTATACTTCACCCACTTTCCCAGCAAAATTTAAGTGTATGCCAACTAATAAGGTAGAGCAAAGAATAAACTGTGTCTGTCTTTCTATCTGTCTATCTATCTAGATATCTGTCTATCAGTTTTATTTGTATGATTTTTTTTGAGAAAGCACAAGTACAGAACCCCTCACCTCCTAATTTTTCTACTGTTCAATAGTCCAAGGTTTGCTGTCCCTTTAGTGATGTATGATTATGTAGCCATTATTCACTCAACAGTCAGTATTACAAGTTATCAAGAGCATATTCCTTGGGACCTTAAGCCCGCCCCTTTATTTACATGGCATGCAATGCTATCACAGTAATATACAGGCATCTTTGCATACCCATCTAATACACCTGCCCAGAACTGAAGCTGGTTCAACCAGCATCCTGGGTCAATACAATGATCCAGTGATCCACCTCTTCAGTTCGCAATCTACTCGCTGCATGGAGTACTACATTGCTAAGGTTTAATTAAAAATAACTGCAGCAAGCAGTTGCTGCAGTTTGACTGCACACAGAGCACTACAGTTCTCAGGTTTGGCATTAAAGAGAGGTCAGGATTGACTAATTGCTCCCCCAGTTGCACCCGGGACAGGTACCCATCTCAGTGTGCCCTAGCTGTGCTACTGCATCTGTCATTCTATCCCCTAGAGACATGTCATATTATAGTTAAACCATCATGATTAGGCCCAGGGCTTTCTGCTTCGAAGATCCCATGCAAGCCTCCTCTCTAAACTTAGGTCACCAGTGATGTGGTCAGGTTTGCT